>NW_013755144.1:0-1054 GCF_000517525.1 Limulus polyphemus | reverse complement strand
TTACTTTTTAACAAATCCTAATTTCTAAAAACTCATATCAGAAGAACTTTTTTGACTATCGGAAACACTAATTAAAAAATCAACAAATATTTTTCCAGTTTCGCTTAAGTTCGGAGTTCGATTCCCCGTGGTACTAGACAGTCATAATCGTGGTCCAGAAGCTATTTGTATCATCAAATTGCGTGAACAACGACTTTCATGGCGCAAATTAGATTAAATAAATAAATTTTAATTGTTATTAATTTTATCTAAGTCATCTTGGGATAACGATTTATAACACACTATTATTTGCCCCCCAGTGGCACAGCGCTATGTCTGCGGACTTACAACGCTAGAAACCTGGTTTCGATACCCGTTGTGGGTAGAGCACAGAGAGCCCATTGTGTAGCTTTGTGCTTCAAACAAACAGACACTATTTTTTTTAACACCGATTATTTATTATTGTTATTTTAATTAACTTTACCATCATTCAAAGGAACTGGGAAACCAATAAGCTAACCTTGTTGTTCGTGGAACGGGTCAAGCAACTATAGCATCATCAGAAGAAGATTAGGTTTTGGTTGTTGCTAAGCGCAAAGCTACACAATGGGTTATCTGTACTCTTCCCACCAGGGGTATGGAATCCCGGTTTTTAGCCTTGTAAGCTTTCAGAGTTTGTGTGTGAAAGCAGTAAAATGTGTTAATATGTATATATATATATAATGAATTCCAGAAAAAGCTATTGAGTTATCAGAAAATATTTTCAAAATATAAATAAACTACTAATAGGTACAATTAAAGTTTCACCAAAATTTAATCAGGTGGTAGTGGTGTACAAACGCAATGAAATGCAAACAGCTATCTGTGCAAAGACACTGCACCAATCTTATATAATATATTTGCGCCCCTGTGCGGCATGCATAAAATTAAAAATAAAATAAAGTGACATACAAAATAATATCTCAACTAATCTAAATTAAGCAGGAATCGGTTTATAACGAACTTGGTGAGTAACTTATTTCATCATAATTCTTAAAACTACACTGTTGTATTAACAATAAAGTAGACCTCGCAC
>NW_013755143.1:0-1059 GCF_000517525.1 Limulus polyphemus | reverse complement strand
AAAGGACTTGTGTCGCTAAAGTTTCGTCGGAATGAATTTACGGAAAATTAATTAACAAATGGAGACGTAACAAATTGGTGTCAGAGAGTGGGACAAAAAAAATGGAAACGAGAAGCGGAAAATCAAACTACAGCTTAGCAGACTTGATGGCAGCAATACAAGAGCAGCAAAAGAAACAAGAAGAACGAGAAGAGAAATTACAGCAGTTGTTGGGGGAAAAAGAAAAGAAAGGAACAAGAACAAGAAAGGAAACAGGAAGAAAGTCAGCAGCAACTACAGGAAAGCCAACAACAGTGGCAAGAAGGACAAGTGAAAAACATTAGTAAATTTAAAAGCGAATTAGATACATTAAAGGATGATTTATTGTCTTTTACACAAGGAGGATACATTAGACATCGACTTAACCAGCTCCAGACAATGGCAAGCCCCTTCCAGACCCTGCAGCTAAACCCTAATGCAGACATCTTCAGCCCTGTTAGAATTCACATCCCAGATATGAATTTCAGCAATAGGAGTGATCCAGTGCGAAGGAAGCCACAGGAATTCGATGGGAATGCACCATGGGAAGCATATAGGGCACAATTTCAGCTACTGGCAGAGATGAACGGATGGACAGAGGAGCAGAAAGCAGTATATTTGGCAATGAGCTTGAAGGGCCAACCACTGGAAATACTTGGACAGTTGTCAGCAGATGATAGGTACAACTATAGAGCACTGGTAGCGGCTCTAGAACTCAGGTACGAAACCCAAAATCAGTCAGAAGTTTACAGGGCTAGGTTTAGGACGAGAGTCCATGCTAAAGGGGAGAGCCTGCAAAAGCTGGTAACAGGACTTGGAAAGCATGGCACACAAGGCCTACCCAACTGCACCACCCGATCTCCTCAAGTTGTTGCATGAATGGATTAACGAGATTCCCACTCTCCCTATCTACTATCTAGCGAAACCACAGCCAAGGGAACGAGCTTGGAAAAATCAGCGTTCGTAGATGCCTTGGACAGTCCACAACTTAAGATACAAGTGAAGCAAATACACCCCTCTACCATGCAGATGCAATGGCCA
>NW_013755142.1:0-1173 GCF_000517525.1 Limulus polyphemus | reverse complement strand
ATCTCCGGCTTATATACTAAAAAAGAGGGCGTCTAGCAAACGCTGGGAACATTCGTGAGGTTGCCCGCTAAGTCACGATCCTTCTAGAAACTCCAGCGCGCATGCTCCCAGCGTCGCGTGACTTCCGCTGTCGTAACATTACTTTAAATCGTTTTAAATGGTGCGCAGAACATTATCTTGTCGAAAGTTAAAAACAAATTTTGAATATGAATTAAAGTGTTAAATTCTGCTTTCATTCGGATGGTCATCTTTAAAAAAAAACAGTCTATTAATTTTTTTTATTCGATGACTTTGTTGGATAATATCATTAGGCTCTCTGTCAAAATACCAGTAATCTCTTGTTCTGGGGTTTATGTTTGACTCAACAGAAGCTAAAGATTGTTGCTTTGATATTCTGATATCGATTGTTCACCCCCTAGCGGGGTTTTGGTTCATGCTGGATGCAAATATACATAGTTTACTCTATCATTCCAAAACTAAATTGATATTAGAAAACCCGGAAGAACTTTATTTAAACCGGAAGTAATGCATGTGAGGATTGTTTTTTTTTCTAGTAAATTCCATAAACTCGTGATTCCAATATTTTTATGATGAAATAACTTCAACTGTACCAAGAATTACTGAAAGTGAAATCATTCCAATCAATAGATTGGACGTGACGTCATTTATTTCCACCAATAATTGTTTGATATGGCGTCATTAGTATCAATAATGATTGGACGTGACGTCATTTATTTCCACCAATAATTGTTTGATATGGCGTCATTAGTACCAGTAATTACTTCTTATGTAAATTTTGCACGAGTCGTGACATGTTGTGCGAAGAAAATGGTTTTTTCTTAGTACCATAAATATTAACTCGTGGAAAGTGCCACGCCCATAATATTAGGCTTCTCGTAAAAGTAGATAAAATATCCTTAACAAATATTTGAGTTTAGTGTTATATACATTAAAATCTATTCACGTCTGTAATTAGTTCTTGTGATGCTGAAAACAAAATGTGTTATAACGTTAAAATCTATTCACGTCTGTAATTGGTTCTTGTGATGTTGAAAACAAAATGTGTTATAACGTTAAAATCTATTCACGTCTGTAATTGGTTCTTGTGATGTTGAAAACAAAATGTGTTATAACGTTAAAATCTATTCACGTCTGTAATTGGTTCTTGTGATG
>NW_013755141.1:0-3046 GCF_000517525.1 Limulus polyphemus | reverse complement strand
AGTAATAATAAAAATTTAATATTCAAGTACATCATAAATTTACATTTATTAGTCTATATCATATTTTGAAAGCTCTACATTTTAATCTTAAACTAATTTTGATAAAAATGGCTTTTAGATATCAAGAAACCTAATGTTTTTTTCCAGGAATAATTCTCCACTGAATTTTTCAGGTGCAGCAGGAATTCTGAGAGCTTATAACCTAAACTCTTGGCTTTGATATCCATGGTTGGCAAAACATAAATAGCTCATTGTGTATCTTTATGCTTAACAATAAAACAAACCTTTGTCTTACTTTGCTTATTATTAGCCATTTACTCTCTCATGTACAGTTGAGGTGAGTATTTAAAAGTGAGATCAGGTTAAACCTTTAATATCACGGACAGCTGAATAAATAAAATAGATAGCTCTCTTTAGTGTTGTATGAATTCAACTGCCCAAGGTGCAACCAGGAATATATTGGGTCTGCTATTTGAAATGCTCTATATCACATCACTGAGAGTTCCCAAGTTAAAAGTTCCAATCTGATAAAGCACTGCTAATCACTGTCAGATAAAGGTGGTGTGATTTAGTGTTTTATTACTGTTGTAATTCAGTGTGCCCACTTGAAATCCCTTGTTATAACCTTACAAAACCAACACTAAATCAGAAGGTTAATACTATCATTTAAAGTTTGAAATTTAATGGAATGATAATATTCACCTTCTGATTTAGTGTTAGTTTTGTAAGGTTATAACAAGGGATTTCAAGTGGGCACACTGAATTACAACAGTAATAAAACACTAAATCACACCACCTTTATAATTTAATGGGAGATTGGTACCTCAGAAATATCAGTCATTCAATGAATGGTTGATTAAATAATTTCATAAAAGCATAATATCATATGTGTTCCACAAGTTGGATATAATATATGGATGACCATGTGACTTTTCTACCTAGTAGTTCAATGAGGAATTTTCCAGAAAAGAGAGCTTTTAGCCACTAAGAGTTAATATAGAACGGGTGCTCGTGCACTTCGTTGCTAGACAATATCTTTACGTAACTTTCTATGCCACTGACCTAGCTAGTTGAACTTTCTAGTTCTCTGCCTCATTTCGCAATACAGGCATCTTTACTTAAGCCTTTTCTCCTTGTACATGTTCACTTAAAACTCTAAAAATTGTTATAACTTTATCCTTAAACTCTTAAATTATTAAATATCTTGAAGCAATTGCAAAATTCCCTCAAAAATATTCAATTGCTTCATAACTTAGCTAGAAGAAAAGCATATTATTAATTTTCTGTGGTGAGTGGAGCTCACAAGTCGCTAACTTGAGGCAATTTATGGTTAGAATAAAGAATCAGTCCCAGACCAACATTGATCAAATTATAACAACATTTATTAATCATTTCCAAATAACATCCAGTATAAATCAACAGTCTGTTAATCACTATACACTTTTCAAATACTGTTAATCTAGACTATCTGTTAATACACATAGATATACTTCTCTTAGTAGAACATGAATATTCCTTTAAGATTACTTACATTAACTGATTAAGAGAGAAACAATAAATCTATACATACAAAAGAGCTGGACTGGTAAACTTGCAGAGGTATGGAATATTCATAGACATGTGTATGAACAGAAGAGTTTGAGTACTTAATAACACTTCAAGAACTCAGAGGAGAACTGATTTTTCAGTTTTTAACAGTATTTTCTTGGTATTATCTCTCGACCTTCCAAATAGTATTCAGAACTACCTGCAAGTAGTCCTACCACTTTATTGGTCGATCTGTGCAAATTCCCAGGCTAACACAGAACCATAACCAAAACTCTCAAGCGATTGGTTACTGTTACGTTGAATTGGCCGGTTGCCTTTGCACATCAGTGTCTTGTAAGGGATATCACATCAAAGTACCACTTTTACTTGTTAATAATGACTTTTTTGTAACTTTCTTAGTGCTAACGAGTTAGCATTAGTAGTCCATCAACCTGTCATACTGCAAATCCTCCACTAAATAAATTTGGTGTGACTGGCAGTATAATTGAAACTCCAACAACTAAGCCCACAAGGGCGCTGCTCGTTACAGTTACTTTTTAATATTCTGCCATTTTTAGTGAATCATAAACTGAATACTGAATCAACTTGAAAGCTTAAAAAGAAAATGACATTCAAAATTAAAAAATCTGATTCATTATTCATTAGCTAATTCTTTTTTTTTTTTTATATAGTGAAAAATGTTTTTGTTCTACTAGATGTTTACTTAGTTCAAAGTCATCTGCAACAAAATTTAAAAAAAAATAATTCATAAGGTAACTACAATGAGATAAAGAGAGAAAAACCTGAAACATTTTGCTATTATTGGTTGGAACTTTTATCCCCAAGTCATCTTACTCAGCTATATTTTTTCAGGGCAGTTTGGTTATATAAACAATAACATAACAATCACACTTAGGAAAAACCAATTTGTAATATGAGTATAAATAAAAGGGTAGTTTGAAGTGTACCCAAAATTAAAGTAATTTAAGTGTTTATGTTGTTTGAACTTTTTAAAATCCAACCATATCAATGGAATAATGTTTTACCTACCCAAATGTTTAAACTGACTGTTATTTCAGGCATCAGTTTGTATATTAGCAAGCTCTATTATACAGAGGCTCTATTTATCATTGACCCTTGCAAAGATCTTTAAATAGTTTGAATGGACAACTAAATCACACTCATCTAGGGCATGTTCAAAAACACTTGACCTAGTTGTGGATCTCAAATTTGTACCTTCTTTCACACACAAACTATTTTCTTTTAGTGGACCTTATATAGCCTTGCTCAAAGCAAGAATAAATAAATTTATAACCTACATTTGATGGCTTTAATGCAGGATTACAATTCTTAAATCTTGAAAGAAAAATTTTAGACAATAATCAGGTTGAAAAATTTATCTCAGCCGTAATTGAGGATATACCCTATGAATTATATTTCTTCCCATATTTTTTATTTATAATCAAATAATATTTACCTATATATACGGCAAGATTATAACAGTAGTATATTTAGGAAC
>NW_013755140.1:0-1056 GCF_000517525.1 Limulus polyphemus | reverse complement strand
GAAAACCTGCAACAGTGGCAGCTCGAACAGCAAAATAAACAAGAGAGATTAGTAAATTTCAAAGTGAATTAAATACATTAAAGGACGATTTACTGTCTTTTACAAAGGAGGATATATTACCATAGACCTAATCAGCCCCAGACAACGGAAAGCCCCTTCCAGACCTTGCAGATAAACCCTAATGTAGACATCTTCAGTCCTGCCAGAAGTCACATTCCAGACATGAGTGTCAGCAATAGGGGTGATCTAGTACGAAGGAAGCCACAGGAAAGTCAATGGGAAGGCATCAGGGGAAGCAAATAAAACACAATTTGAGCTCCTGGCAGAAATGAATGGATGGACAGAAGAGCAGAAAGCAGTGTACCTAGGGACGAGCCTGAAGGGACAACCACTGGAAATACTTGGGCAGTTGTCAGCAGACGACAGGCACAACTATAGAGTACTGGTAGCCGATCTAGAGCTCAGATATGGAACCCAAAACCAGTCCAAAGTCTACATGGCTAGGTTTATGACTAGAGTCCGTGCTAAAGGGAAAATCCTGCAAGAGTTGCCACAGGATTTGGAAAGTATGGCACACAAGGCCTACCCAACTGCACCACCCGATGTCCTCAAGCTGTTGCTGAGGGATCAGTTTGTAGATGCCTTTGTTCAAGTCACAACTAAAGATACAAGTGAAGCAAGCACACGCCTCTACTATGCAGGATGCAATGGCCAGATCTCTTGAATTCGAATCCTATGTTAAGTACAGCACAGAGGTACCAAGGTTGGTACAGTCATCAGGATTCAAGGCCTGAAAAGGGCAGCTATCAGAGAAGCTTAGGGACTATGCTGGCACTGTAACAAACCTGGGCACAAGTGAGCTCAATGCCGGCAACTTCAACACAGGGAAGATGCCACGACAGGAAAGGCTGCTACCAAGAATGGTTGTTGGAACTGTGGAGAGCAAGGACATATGAAGAGCCAGTGTAAGAAGAATACTACCAATAAATCAGCCTCGGGGAAACCAATAGTGGCTGGTGCTGAGGGACGCCCACCAACCCCCATTGTGAGAGGCCC
>NW_013755139.1:0-1628 GCF_000517525.1 Limulus polyphemus | reverse complement strand
TGTTTGGTGTGACAGGGATTCGAACCCGCGACCCTCAGATTGCGAGTCGAGCGCCCTAACCACCTGGCCATGCCGGGCCGTTTGTATATAAGTGCGCCAGACAATTAATCGGAATTGAATAGCAGACAGAGAGATTGAAGATATAGACGGACAACTGAGTCAAGCGCGGTAGTAAGTAAAGTGCGTGAATCGTTCGTTGAGAATTATAGCGTGTGTTTAAGACTGTGGAAATTAAGTGTATTGCAAAGTTGTATTGAGAAAGAATAAACTAGTTTTATTTAAGAAAGGACTTGTATCGCTGAAGTTTATTGGGAAGAATTTCTACGGGAAATTAACAAACGAACAGAGACGAAACAAGTTTGTGTCAGAAGTGGGATTGAAAAAAAAGAGAAGAAAAAGAAGATGGAAACGAGAAGTGGCAAATTAAACTACAGCTTAGCAGATTTGATGGCAGCAATACAAGAACAACAAAAGAAACAAGAAGAACGAGAAAATAAACAAGAAGAGAGATTACAGTAGTTGTTGGAGGAAAAGAAAAGAAACAAGAAGAGAGACAACAGCAGTGGCAAGGAAACCATGCAACAGTGGCAGCTCGAACAGCAAAATAAACAAAAGAGATTACAACAGCTGTTGGAGGAAAAAGAAAAGAAACAAGAAGAACGAGAACATAAACAAGAAGAGAGACACAGCAGTGGCAATTGGAACAAGAAAGGAAACAAGAAGTACAAATGGAAAAACATTAGTAAATTTCAGAGCGAATTAAATACATTAAAGGATGATTTACTATCTTTTACACAAAGAGAATATATTAGCCACAGGAATTCGATGGGATGGCACTGTGTGAAGCATATAGAACACAATTTGAGCTCCTGGCAGAAATGAATGGATGGACAGAGGAGCAGAAAGCAGTGTACCTGGCAACGAGCCCGAAGGGACAACCACTGGAAATACTAGGACAGTTGTCAGCAGATGAAAGACACAACTATAAAGTGCTGGTAGCAGCTCTAGAGCTCAGGTATGAAACTCAAAATCAGTCCGAAATCTAAATGGCTAAGTTTAAAACTCCGTGCTAAAGGGGAGAGCCTGCAAGAGCTGGCACAAGATTCGGAAACTATGGCATACAAGGCCAACCCAACTGCATCACCCGATCTCCTTAAGTTGTTGCTGAGGGATCAGTTTGTAGATGCCCTGGACAGTCCACAACTGAAGATACAAGTAAAGCAAGCACATCCCTATACTATGCAGGATGCAATGGCCAGAGCTCTTGAATTCGAATCTTATGTTAAGTCCAGCACAGTGGTACCAAGGTTGATACAGTCATCAGGATCCAAGGCAGAAAAGGTCAGCTTTTAGAAAGGTTTGAGAAACTTTGCTGGCACTGTAACAAACCT
This sequence comes from Limulus polyphemus, assembly GCF_000517525.1. NCBI lineage: Eukaryota > Metazoa > Arthropoda > Merostomata > Xiphosura > Limulidae > Limulus > Limulus polyphemus. The sequence continues at coordinate 237 of NW_013755139.1, read as the reverse complement.
AGGCACAATAGAGCTCAATGCTGGAAACTTTAACACAGGGAAGATGCCACAGCAGGATAGGCTGCTAACCAGAAAGGTTGTTGAAACTGTGGAGAGCAAGGACACATGAGGAGCCAGTGTAAGAACAATATTGCCAATAAGTCAGCTTCGGGGAAACCAGTAGTGGTTGGTGTTGGGGTACGCCCACCAACCCCCATCGTGAAAGTCCCAACAGCTAGCTGTGAAATGCCAAGCACA
>NW_013755138.1:0-1058 GCF_000517525.1 Limulus polyphemus | reverse complement strand
AAAGCAAAGAAATACAACTTTAAAGAAAGGACATACACTTCCAGAACATTTAACTGACCTCTATAAGAAAAGCATTGTCTATTTGGCATCATCACAAGCTCTTCAGGTAAAAGACCTTTTGGCGAATTATGCAGACGTATTTTCGAAAGGAAATCATGACCTCGGCTGCACAAACCTTGTAGAACAATAAACACAGGCAATCACCGTCCAATAAGAATCCCTCCAAGGAGAATAGCTCCAGTAAAGCGACAAGAGATAGAGAAGGATGGTCTAATTAAGAAAGGGATAGTTGAGAAATCAGATTGTCCCTGGTCAGCTCCCGTCGTGTTAGTCCAGAAGAAGGATGGGACCCAACGTTGCTTTGTGGACTTCAGGGCTCATAACAGTATAACCAAAAAAGACTTATACCCACTGCAAAGAATTGATGATACTCTTAATGCCCTAAGTGGAGCCAGGTGATTTTCAACTCTGGACTTAAAGTCAGGTTTCCATCAAGTAAAAATGGCTGAAGCAAATAGACCCAAGACAGCATTTAGCTATGGCCAAGGTCTCTGGCAATACCGAGTGATGCCATTCGGGCGTAGTAATGCTCCAGCAACATTTGAGAGGCTGATGGAAAGAGTATTGGAAGGCCTACAATGGAGAATAGCCCTAGTTTACCTGGACGATGTCATTGTATTTACAACAACTTTTGACGAGGAAATGTCCCGGCTAGAGGAAGAATTCAAGCATTTGAAAGCAGCAAACCTCAAACTCCATCCCAAGAAATGCCACTTATTCCAGAAAAAGGTGCTTTACTTAGGTCACATTGTAAGTGAGCATGGTGTGCAAACTGATCCTGATAAGGTGAAAGCAGTGTGTGATTGGCCAACACCAGACAATGTGGGAGAGTTAAGAAGTTTCTTGGGACTCTGTACCTATTACCGGAAGTTTGTGAAGGACTTTGCAACTATAGCTGCTCCACTACATGATTTGACTAAAAAAGGCCAGAAGTTTGAATGGACAGTTTCTTGCCAGCATTTTTTCAAGACATTGAAAGAAAAATTGGCCTCTGCTCC
>NW_013755137.1:0-1057 GCF_000517525.1 Limulus polyphemus | reverse complement strand
CATGTTATACATAAGTAAGAAATGTTTATTATTGTACAGTAAAAATGCCGTGAAAGACGTACAAAAACAATGCCGTATCTAGTATTCTGGACATCGAAGTTGAAGGTGTAAAAAATGTAAAGAAAACAGACCTTGATCCACGCTGTGTGTTTATCAAGCCACCCAGTATGCAGGTGTTGGTAAGTCTGGGTTTATTAAATAGCCTAGTATGAATGTGTTGTTAGGTTTGTGTGTTTATCAAGCCACCCAGTATGCAGGTGTTGGTAAGTCTGGGTTTATTAAATAGCCTAGCATAAATGTGTTGTTAGGTTTGTGTGTTTATTTAGTTACCCAGAATACAAGTCTTGGTAAGTCTATGTGTTTATTGAGACTTTCAGTGTAGAGTTGTTGGTAAGTCTGTGTGTTTATTGAGCCACTAGTTAACCTTCTTGCCCCGGGAATTCAGTACTGCACATGACACAAGGTTTTAGTGTCTTACATTCAAAATTTTATCAAACTAATTTTTGTTTATGTTATACAATTAGAATAGCATAAAATATTAGCTAATAATCCATATTTTAATATTATACAAGTTTTAAGTTATTAATTCTACAAAGCAATATTTTGAAAAATCCTGAATTTCCACTAGTGTGACCCACATGACACATTTTGTCTTAGCATGTCATCATCTCTATGTTATCCATCACCCCTCAAAAATGTACGAAATTAAACATAAAATACTCACTATAAAATCGTTATTGCTCAAACAAACCATAATTTTTTATAGTCTTCAATTTTGTTTCATTACAGAGCTATCAAAGAGAAAATCAGACCCCTCCTGCCACACCCACCTGTCACATCCTCTCCTTCTCAATTTGTTAATAGTTCTCTCTGACATTTCATTATATATTACCTATAACCAATAGAAAGTCAAGGTTTTCATCTTTTAAATGACGTATTGTAACATTGTATTCTGAACATCATGAATTTCACTCACAGTACAAGATTCGTTCCTGTGGGAAGTTAACGACTAGCTTGGATAAATTTGTAACAGCTCTTGTCGCATAGCTAGAAAGCC
>NW_013755136.1:0-1316 GCF_000517525.1 Limulus polyphemus | reverse complement strand
ACATCAACACGATGATTATACCATAATTTATCAAGAAATGGGTAAAATACATAGACACGATGATTATACAGTACTTTATTAAGACATTTGTAAAATACATCAACACGATTATTATACCATACTTTATTAAGACATTTGTAAAATACATCAACACGATTATTATACCATACTTTATTAAGACATGAATAAAATGCATAGACATACTTTATTAAGGCATGAGTAAAATACATAAACCACGATGATTATACCATACTTTATTAAGACATGGGTAAAATACTTCAACACGATTATTATACCTCACTTTAGTAAGACATGTATAAAATGCATAGACATACTTTATTAAGACATGGGCAAAATACAACAACACGATGATTATACCATACTTTATTAAGACATGGGTAAAATACATGAACACGTTGATTATACCATAATTTATTAAGACATGAGTAAAATACATGAACATGATATTTATACCATACTTTATTAAGACATTGGTAAAATACATGAACACAATGAATATAGCATAATTTATTAAGACTTGGGTAAAATACATGAACACGATGATTATACCATATTTTATTAAGACTTGGGTAAAATACATAGACACGATGATTATACCATAATTTGTTAATACATGGGTAAAATACAACAACTCGATGATTATACCATACTTTATTAAGACATGAATAAAATGCATAGACATACTTTATTAAAGCATGGGTAAAATACATGAACACGATGATAATACGATTATTTATTAAGACATGGGTAAAATACATAGACACGATGATTATTCCATACTTTGTTAAGACATGGGTAAAATACATGGTCATGATGATTATACCATAATTTATTAAGAAATGGGTAAAATAAATGAACTCGATGATTATACCACACTTTACTAAAACATGATTAAAATACATCAACACTATGATTATACCATACTTTATTAAGACATGAATAAAAGGCATAGACATACTATATTAAGACATGGGTAAAACATATGAAAACGGTGATTATATCATAATTTATTAAGACTTGGGTAAAAAAAATGAACACGATGATTTTAACACATTTTATTAAGGCATGCGTAAAATACATCAACACGATGATTTTACCATACTTTATTAAGACATGGGTAAAATACATGAACACGATGAATATACCATAATTTATTAAGATATGAATAAAATGCGTAGACATACTTTATTTAGGCATGGGTAAAATACATGAAATCGATGATTATACCACACTTCACTAAGACATAAGATAAATAAATCAACACGATGATTATACCATACTTTATTAAGACATGG
>NW_013755135.1:0-1314 GCF_000517525.1 Limulus polyphemus | reverse complement strand
TCTCCCCCTTTTGTACTAATGGAAACAATTACCAATTATATAGTATTAGAGATTTGAAATTTTCAAAAATTATGGGATGTATATTTCGGTTTGGTTGCTGCAATTATCGAGAAAATTGTGGGTCGATGATTTCACTCTTATGTTTATTTGTTGTTAACCATAAAGATACACAATGGTGTCTGCCCACCACGAGCAGTAAAACCAGGCTTTTAGTGTTATAAGCCCTCGGTCTTACTATTGAGCCACCAGGGATCCGGCTTTTAGTGTTATAAGCCCTCGGTCTTACTATTGAGCCACCAGGGATCATTAATCGATGAGTGCTTTTCGATATTAACATTCATTTGTAAACAAGGTGTTCGTTTGGAAGCAATTTAGCTTCGAGATGGCGCTGCAACATTTATACAAGTCATCAATACCAAGCACATAGATTTGAACTAAAATGCAAGAGGACTACGATAAAGATTATGATAATAATGTTTTATATAAAATAAAATGAAACACTTTTTAAATTTCTGTGGTACATAAAAGAAGGCAATATTTTTAAATAGAAAGTTTCCAGCTAATATAAACGTGAATAGTCTACGATTCGTTAGAGAATTTCTGTGGTTTCGAAATTCAGTATGACGAAAATAGCATATAAGATACATCAAATTACTGTAGTTATCCTTGCGAAAAGAAGGCTCTCAGGATCCTTATGTAATTTGGCGGTTTGTTCAACAGCAAAAGAAGATAAGCAAATATAAATAAAGAATTAAACAGAATATTTATTCACGATCACAGGGTAAGATGTGAATTACTGGCTAGCTTCTATAATTCGTTTTATAAACTAAAACTAGCTGTTGGGGTTGACAACAAAATTAAAATTTTCCGCAATGAAAAAGAACAAACAGGAAGAAGAGTAATGAAATACCACACTTTTACTTCAGACCAGAGGGTTAGTGTGGTATCCTAAACTCCTTAGATTACCTAAATATCCCAATTATAATATATATAGGATAGAAGTCCCTAAATCATATATACAACTCTGTATCACCAAATGTCAAAGAATAACTATATTTTTGCAAACAACCTACCACCCCTTGAGAATATACTGTCCATTTCTTCATTTTCTCTTAGTTTTTCTACAAAAAAAAACGTGTTATAATGCTATGTCAAGTGGTTTCTTCATTTACTATTGAAACATGCTTTGAGATCAATTATTAAGAAAGCCTAAATATAATTGGATAGAACTTTAATTATTGGAACTATAATTGGGAATTGAACTTTGATCAGAAATAAGCCCCACATGTGCAGAGACCATATCAGTACAGAGGA
>NW_013755134.1:0-1357 GCF_000517525.1 Limulus polyphemus | reverse complement strand
AAATGTCGGTAAATTCCTTTGTGAGCCAATCAAAATTAAGATCATTCATGAAATGAATTCGTGGCGTATTCATAGAATAATTATTGGTAAAAATCAGTTAGATTAACAACTTCTAATATCTATAGAAAAACCAGTGTGTTTAGGTAACACTACGTTCCAACAATGGCTTTTATGTCATGTTGCTTAGTAACAAAAGTATAACCTAATACTGTTGTTAGATCATGTACTTTTATGACTTTTTTATGTTTCTGGGCAATAAAAATGTGTTTAAAATATATCTGACCGTTATTCTATGCTAACATAATCATCTAGAATATATCAACCTAACAACCCGAGCGATGACGGGTAGTTTCGTTAGTATCTTAATAAAACATACTGACAATACAATAAACATAGTAAAAACACATTAGTATTGTGGTGTCCACGTCGTTTACAAGGAACTCATTTATTCAAACTAAAACTGTCCAAATGTAACATTTTTCTTAACACATAAACCACAAGTATATACCAGTTACTATTATATGGATAAAGACATTCTAAACGTACACATTTTCGGACATCAATTTTAGTCACAACTGTTCGCTTTTAAATCACTTTCTTTTTTAAACATATAAATAATACTATTGCTGTAGCGTGTGACGTGTCTAATAGGAGTGGGGGAGATTGATGTTTTTGTTACTGCTCATGTTTGAAACAAGTATATTCTGAACATTTCCCAAGTGATTGACCAATTAAAGGCTGACCTGTATCCCTGGACAACGAACTAGTCCAACAGTGCGATCTAATTTGTTTCAGAATATGTAGGAATTGTAACCAAAGTTTAACCAAACGTAACATTAGATGAATGTCCCCCACAGGGACAGTGGTATATCTACGGATTTATAACGCTAAAATCAAGGGTTCGATTCCCCTAGGTGGACACAGCTGATTGCTGTTTTGTGTACAAAATGAGAAACGTATATTTTATATTGGGCAAAAAAGTGACTTTTTTCACATTATTTCACAAATATAGCAGTGTCAACTAAAACATAATTATGTACTATTTAATACGTGTATTACACAATAGTATTATTATATCATAGATAGATAATGGATACAGAATTAGATGTACAGTTAGAATGGTAACGATAAGAGGACCTTCAGTCTTTTTTTTTATATGTGTTATTTACAACTTAATTATTAATTTTACATACCTGTTATTATCGCCACCTTCTGGTCAAGTTTCTTATCGGTAAGGTTCAGGGCCATTCCATAAATTTTATATGTAATCTATAAAGAAAAAGGAAAAACAATAACTTTATTTTCAGGTCTTAACTAATTGTGATTCTGTTTTAAAAGTATCAGTTTGAAAAAATAA
>NW_013755133.1:0-1058 GCF_000517525.1 Limulus polyphemus | reverse complement strand
AAAAACTCTTTATTCTCACACCATCACATAATGTATAATGATTAATACATAAAGTATTTTATTATCATTTATATTATATAAATAATGTATGTCAAATTGAATCAACCTCATAGTCAATATATGTTGATACCATTTACGAATCCCTTAAGTAACTGAAACTAATTTTGATAATTGTATTTGTTACAAGACAACAGTATTAGTCTTAGTGTAATTTTTAATACTAATTTTTGTTCTTCTTTGCTCTATTAAGCTTTATCTAAGAAGAAAAGTGTATAATAATATTTCAACCACTTATGTTTAAGATATTCATTACCGACGACGTGTTTCAATCAAAACCAGAAGTCATTAGTCCACCTGGGGAACAAATAACATAAATGTTTTTCTTGCTCTTGAGTGTTTCAAATTCCGACAGTTTTAAACATTATAAAAACAAGTTGGTTCAGTCAATTTGTGAGACAGACATTTATTTAACTTTATTTTTGTTCATGATAACAAACTTGATTCAAACTTCAACATAAAATATTTTCCAATAGAGGTATGTATGAGATTTTTACAAGTGAATATTAAACCATGAGTTAAGTGTCGCTGCTTTATCTGTAAAGTTTGGAAATAAAGATTCGTTTTATTGTCACAGACATAGAAATGTACTAGTGAAACAAATCATAAAACTAAAAGGAACCGAGATGTTGAAATACAGTAAAAGCGAACACACTTTTTTCCTTGAATAACAACACTTGATTCTGACTTATCTTACCTATGAATGAAACAGTCGCTATCACACAAAATGTAGCAAACCATCCTAAAGAAGGAGCAATACGATGGAGGACTAAAGGCCAGAGAAAGAAACAAGCTGACTGGAATAAAAAAGTATTGAATTATCAGTTAAAACTCGAATAGTTTATCGTATGTATTGTAGTATTGTTGGTCTCTAAACAAACTTATCTATATAGATGAATATTTTCTTTGGCGAAACATTTACTTAAATATCTGCTAAGTTACGATTCGTTAATAATAAGATTGATATTATGGTGTTTTTCTCAACTTGTTGGTAATCCTTG
>NW_013755132.1:0-1060 GCF_000517525.1 Limulus polyphemus | reverse complement strand
CACCATCATCAACTCTTTCAGTCGGCTGGACTTCATCTTGATAGCACCTGGTTAGTTCAACCTCATTTTTCCAGCAATGTCTGCAGTCATTTTTGCAGGGTCTTCGGCTCAGTCCATCAGCATTACCATGGGATTTTCCTTCTCTGTATTCAATATTATAATTATACTGGTCTATTTTTCCGATCCAACGTGCTAGTTGTCCCTCTGGGTTCTTTAATGATCTTAACCAGCATAACGCAGCATGGTCTGTCCTGATGATAAACCTTGCACCATAGAGGTAAGGATGGAAATATGTCAGACTCTTTACTATAGCAAGGAGTTCCCTCCATGTTACACAGTAGTTCCTCTCTGGTCTACTTAAAACCCTACTGAAGTAGGCCACTACATGTTCGTTTTCGCCCACTTTCTGAGACAACACTCCTCCAATTCCGACATTACTAGCATTACAATCCAGTATGTATGGCAGTGAGGGATCTGGAAGCTTTAAAAGTGGAGTGGAGGTCAATTTTTCCTTCATTGTCTTGAAAGAATGCTGGCAAGAATCTATCCATTCAAACTTCTGGCCTTTTTTTTTCGGTCAAATCATGTAGTGGAGCAGCTCTAGTTGTAAAGTCCTTCATAAAGTTCTGGTAATAGGTACGGAGTCCCAAGAAACTTCTTAACTCTCCCACATTGTCTGGCATTGGCCAATCACGCACTGCTTTCACCTTGTCAGGATCAGTTCACACACCATGCTCACTTACAGTGTGACCCAAGTAAAGCACCTCTTTCTGGAATAAGTGGCATTTCTTGGGATGGAGTTTGAGATTTGCTGCTTTCAAATGCTTGAATACTTTCTCCAGCAGGGACATTTCCTCGTCAAAAGTTGTTGCAAATACAATGACGTCGTCCAGGTACACTAGGGCTATCCTCCATTGTAGGCCTTCCAATACTCGTTCCATCAGCCTCTCAAATGTTGCTGGAGCATTACTGAGCCCGAATGGCATCACTCGGTATTGCCGGAGATCTTGGTCATAACTAAATGCTGTCTTGGGTCTATCTGCTTCAGCTATTTTTACTG
>NW_013755131.1:0-1977 GCF_000517525.1 Limulus polyphemus | reverse complement strand
ATAGATTTTTAATGTACATAAATTTGAGTGTCTTTGCCAAACCCTTAACATGTATTTCCAGCTTAAATTTTGTCAATTTCTAAACCATAATATTTTATAACATCCACACTTTTCATTTGCGAACATTTACAAGTATTATTAATTATACACCCACTATCATGAATATATAATCTAAAATCATTTTCATTTATATTCATTTTACTTTTTGAATTAAAAAAACATATATTTTGTTTTAGATATATTAATAGATATATTTTTTTACAGAAAAAATCCAACTTCCAACTGTTTGCAACTCATTTTTAATTTGAAGTTTTAATTATTCTATATTAGTAGAGTTAAATGTTCATGCTGTAACATCAGCAAACAAACAAAAAAAATCCAACTTCCAAATGTTTGCAACTCATTTTTAATTTGAAGTTTTAATTATTCTATATTAGTTGAGTTAAATGTTCATACTGTAACATCAGCAAACATAGTGTTGGCTATACAAGACTGTTTACTTTAAGAGTTACTATTTTGCTTAACTAGTGATTTAATGTTTAATGATTATTTAGTTTTCATAACAAGAGTGTTAAAAGTTAATTATTTTAAAAGCCAGCTTTAGGTGCTCAAACCAAAACTGCAGTATTAATTATTTATTTGTAATTAAGCACAAAGCTACACACAATGAGCTATCTGTGCTCTGCCCACCACGGGTATGGAAACCCGGATTCTAGCGCAGACATACCGCTGTGCCACTGGGAGGACTGGTATTAATTAATGACTGTGTATTATACCTTTTGTTAGACTACAAAAGATAAAACGTTTCTTATTTTCGAATGCAATATTCTGTAAATATTTACTTCTTTTTCACTGCTTTTAAACCAAAATATCTATATATCTACATTTGTACCATTTGCAATATTACTAGAAACTACTGCTATAGATGGAGCATTAAATGCAAGTGTTCTTTTTTGAAATTGTTGTATGCTGAAAAAGAAATATAAATATAAATTGGATATCTTTTTGAGACATAGAATAACCCCATTACCTTTACCAGAAAATACCAGACGAAGTGATTTATTTCTAAGATATATAGTTACGTCATGTTTTATAGTATTTCCATATGACACACTTATGTATTCGTGTTAAAATAGTCTGTGTTGTGTGTGTTTTATCTTAGACGTAAGATAACCCTGAATGCTACTTTCAACATGTGACTATGATAATTTCTACGGAGTTTTAAATGTTGGAATTTAAAAAGAAAAGCTGTTTCCATGGCTATGTTGATAGTAGTGAATGCAACTCATAAAGTTGTATCATAAATTTTTATTCAATGCTGAATTCAGGCCAGAATTTCAGGACAAATTGTCATTTCCTACATTCTATTAAGTATCTGACTATATTAATCCTCAGCCACCAGTCAATATATTATATTGTTACGACATCGGGGGTCACGTGACGCTAGTATCACGCCACAAGCTTCTCGAACGTTCACGTCCCTTCCTGAAATATCGGGAGTTTGTATTCTTTTATATATATAAGACGGTCACAACGTGACGGGAGGGTAATGAGTAATTGAACTGCGGACAGAGAGAATATTGTTGAGCACGTGAGAAGTTCGTTGTGAATTATAGCATTTGTTATAGAGCGACTGTTGAAATTAAGTGTATCGCAAAATTTTATTCGGAAAAAATAAACCAGTTTTATTTAAGAAAGGACTTGTATCGGTAAAGTTTCTTCGGTAAGAATTTTTACGGAAAATTAACTAACGAACGGAGACGTAACAAATTGGTAGTCAGAGAGTGGGACGGAAAACAAAAGAAAAAAATGGAAACGAGAAGCGGCAAATTAAACTACAGCTTAGCAGATTTGAAAGCAGCAAACCTCAAACTCCACCCCAAGAAATGTCATTTGTTCCAGAAAGAGTTGCTTTACTTAGGCCACATTGTAAGTGAGAATGGTGTGCAAACTGATCCTGACAAGGTGAAAGCAGTG
>NW_013755130.1:0-1060 GCF_000517525.1 Limulus polyphemus | reverse complement strand
CGTCGGAACGAATTTACGGAAAATTAACTAACGAACGGAGACGTAACAAGTATATTGCAACGTTGAATTGAGAAAGAATAAACTAGTTTTTATTTAAGAAAGGATTTGTATCGCTGAAGTTTCTCGGAAAGAATTTCTACGGAAAATTAACAAACGAACAAAGAGACGTAACAGTGCCCTTTCCAAACTTAGTTATCGCATATACTTGATCCATATTTCTAGAACAAATGTTTTGTTTGTTGTTAAGCATAAAGCTGCACAATGGGCTATCTGTGCTCTGCCCACCACGGGTTTCTAGCGTTGTAAGTCCGCAGACATGCCGCTGGGCCACTGAGGGGCCGAACAAGTGTACAAAAACCGCATTTGTGGGGTATAAGTATCCTTTCACCTGTAAATACCACACTCTAACAGTCCTTCTTAAACTTAGCGGGTTTTTGCGAATGTTTAAGAATAATTTAGCGACATATTCACATTTTTGAGTTGACAACACTGATGTCGATACGTTGAAGGAAGAGGCCTAAATAATAAATAGTAGAACCTGAATCTCCTAGCTCGCGCACAACACGACCAACACAACCCAGAACAGCGAGTGTTGACAGGCTGGCGCTAGAAAAAAAGTCGAATACCTCGTCTCCAGTACGGTTTCTTAAGAACTTTCAAATATTTATCTCGAAGTGGTTAACCTTAATACATAACACTGTACTATACTCAGATAGTAGATTTTTTTAAATATATTGGTTGTTGATCCGATTTTCTCTCATTGAGGTCTAGCATGAGATCATGTAGTTGACGGCATGTCACATGAGCCAGTAAAGACCAATAACCGATTAGAAACAAAACCAGAACCACATGTCATATTACGGGTCACGTTTGATGGAACTTAGTATACTGATAATGATTGTGTAGAACAGTAGGGCTGGTAAGGATGTGAGGTGTTGAGAGAAGTTTATCAGCTTTCTTAGTTTCTGTTCTTATAAGTTATAGCTTTTAACTTCAGTTTTTATTTGTTATTTGAGTAAATTACAAATAGGAATATTTATTGAATTGTTTTAATCCTGTT
>NW_013755129.1:0-2093 GCF_000517525.1 Limulus polyphemus | reverse complement strand
CTTACCAAGTGCAACAATACGTGTTTATGGTGGTAGCTATTTCTTACCAAGAGCAACAATACGTGTTTATGGTGGTAGCTATTTATTACCAAGAGCAACAATATGTGTTTATGGTGGTAGCTATTTCTTACCAAGTGACACAAACTGTGTTTATGGTGGTAGCTATTTCTTACCAAGAGCAACAATACGTGTTTATGGTGGTAGCTATTTATTACCAAGAGCAACAATATGTGTTTATGGTGGTAGCTATTTCTTACCAAGAGCAACAATATGTGTTTAGGGTTGTACCTATTCCTTATCAGAGCAACAATATGTGTTTAGGGTTGTACCTATTCCTTATCAGAGCAACAACATGTGTTTAGACTTGTACCTATTTCTTATCAGAGCAACAATATGTGTTTAGGGTTGTACCTATTCCTTATCAGAGCAACAACATGTGTTTAGACTTGTACCTATTCCTTATCAGAGCAAAAATATGTGTTTAGACTTGTACCTGTTCCTTATCAGAGCAAAAATGTGTGTTTAGGATTGTACCTGTTCCTAATAAGAGCAACAATGTGTGTTTAGGGTTGTACCTATTCCTTATCAAAGCAACAATATGTGTTTAGGGTTGTACCTATTCCTTATCAAAGCAACAATATGTGTTTAGTGTGGGACATATTTTTCTTATCAGAGCAATGGTATATGTTAGAGTGGTACCTGTTTCTTATCAGAGCAACAGTATATGTTTAGAGTGGTACCTGTTTCTTATCAGAGCAATGGTATATGTTTAGAGTGGTACCTGTTTCTTATCAGAGCAATGGTATATGTTTAGAGTGGTACCTGTTTCTTATCAGAGCAATGGTATATGTTTAGAGTGGTACCTGTTTCTTATCAGAGCAATGGTATATGTTTAGAGTGGTACCTGTTTCTTATCAGAGCAACAGTATATGTTTAGAGTGGTACCTGTTTCTTATCAGAGCAATGGTATATGTTTAGAGTGGTACTTTTTTTTTCTTATGAAGAATACATACTCTTTGTAAAGATTGAGTAATTATTCAAAATCCAAATTAGGAAGTCCATTTGACTCCGATAAAGAAGATCAATTTTTGTGGCCGCAGAACATGGTTGTTGTTTGTAATTAAGCACATAGCTACACAAAGGGCTATCTGTGTTCTGCCCACCACGGGTATCGGCATAATTCCACAGACGTCCCGCTGTGCCACTGGAGGGCCCGCAGAACAAGTGTAATTTTAATACACAAAATACTCATTAATATACTGTATAGGAGTGAGAACCATCTTAAATCCCAGACTACGCTATCTGGACTGCGCACTGACAAACGTGCTACGAGGGGACTCCATAATTGTTGGGAGGAGAACCTGTGCTTTTGACTGTTGTTGAACTCATCTAACACGTGAATATAACAATAACAAAAAGAGCTCTTTTGCGATGGTTGAAATATCACAATCAAGGTATCTGTTACATTGAGGTCAAGTACAGTGAATAAAGATCGCCGACAATCTGATAGAAAATCAAAATATAATTTTAAGAAAAGTTCCGTAAACTCATATCAAAACAACAACACGCACTAGTAACAATTTTATGACAGACGAAGTTCAAAGTATAGATTGCCTAGATGGCGCTATACGCAAAACAAAAGCAAGATTATAAGTAATTGATATCATTGGCTCGTTCAGTTAAACAATGGTCTTTAATAAGTTGATATTCTGAGATTAATATTTTGTTTGTATTCACCTCTTATTAAATTATTACCTTTGAACATTATTCTCAGAAAAAACCAATATGGCGATTGAACAGAAATGTCCATAATAACACAGTACCTATCCCTACCTGAATCGTGTTCCAGCTAGATGTCCATAATAACACAGTCACCTATCCCTACCTGAATCGTGTTCCAGCTAGATGTCCATAATAACACAGTACCTATCCCTACCTGAATCGTGTTCCAACTAGGCGTCCATAATAACACAGTACCTATCCCTACCTGAATCGTGTTCCAATTAGATGTCCATAATAACACAGTCATCTATCCCTACCTGAATCGTGTTCCAACTAGATGTCCATAATAACACAGTCACCTATCCCTGCTT
>NW_013755128.1:0-1058 GCF_000517525.1 Limulus polyphemus | reverse complement strand
GCATATATAATAACACGACACTACATTCAACATCAAGATCAATCATTTACATCAGCTGTAGCATTAGCATATATAGTAACATGACACTACATTCAACATTAATACCAACCAGTTACATCAGCTGTAGCATTGGCATATATAGTAACATGACACTACATTCAACATCAAGATCAATCATTTACATCAGCTGTAGCATTAGCATATATAGTAACATGACACTACATTCAACATTCATTATCTAAATGCCGTGACAGTCGGAGTTTGAAAAACAGTTCAAATTACCTTTCGTTCGGCCGTTTATTTTTTATTATACTTGGCTTTAAAAATGTCATCTTCAATGCACGACGTCCCCCCCCCCCCCCCAGATTGTAAATTAACAGTGAAACTAAACGGTCCCTCGGTGGGTCAGCAGGTAGGCTTACGGACTTACAACGCTTAGGTCCGGTGTTCGATTCCCTGGATTGAAAGAGTGCAGATAGCTCATTGTGTAGTTTTGCACTAATAAAACAACAGCAACAAGAACATGGAAACAGTTTTCAACATCGGTATATATTTCAAGCGGTAATACAATTATTTAATGTCGGATATATGTAAATAAATATATCAAAAACACACACATATATATATATATATTCTAAGCCTGAACGAACTATCAAAAAAAGCTACGTTGATACTTTTTTTTTATTCAATGCATAATTTATCTTTGGTAAATTAATACTTTTGTTTATAAACCCTGCACGCGACTAGATAAGCTATAACAAGCGTATAAAAACAAAGAGATTTTTTTGTTGTTATCTTTCAGCTCAGCCAATAGGAAAACTAAATCTGACATACGCAGCTTCTTCCGGCCATCTTGGATAAGGGCGTTTCCTGTTTTCACCTTCTATTATGTTTGTAAATCAACGTTAATGTCACACCGCGAGTTTCTTTAACTCCCTTTGGTAGAAGTATATATATATAAAGATCCTGCTGATTATCTGTTGAATAATTTACACTTTAACAACGAACAGTTCATTTACTTCCCAGAGGAAATACAAAAAAAAGTAAACTACAATTTG
>NW_013755127.1:0-3253 GCF_000517525.1 Limulus polyphemus | reverse complement strand
TATATATATATATATAGATATAGATTAGATATCAAATTATTTGTCAACGGATAAGCGAAAATGTTAGTTACTATTATTATTATGTGTCGTTAAACTGTGCATATTCCACTATTCAAGATTTCCTGACTGAAAAATGTTTTTTTTTTTGTCTGGTTAACAGCCTATACGACCCCCCTAAGAATAATTATTAATTAGTTACTGGATACCAACATAAACTAATTAGTAATTAACGACGAGAAAGACCGAAGAAATGCGCATTTGTTTACCAGTTTCTAAACTGAAAAATACATAAGTTTGTTTCGTGGGATGAAAAGAAGAGCAATAATTCTCTCAGTAAGTGGTTTATACACTTTGTGGTTCGGATGACAGCGTGTCATCGGAGTGGTTCAGGTGTGATCAGGAACAGTAAGTTAAGAGTGCTATTAAATGCTGAATACCACATAAATGAGGGTTCTGTATTTATAGAAAGTCACTGTCATAATTACATTACCCCTATCAGGGTCATGTAGATTTATGCTCAACGATGTGCCAAACTACTCAAGACCTATTTGCGCCAGCCGTTCCTAATTTTGAGGTAATGGACTATAGGGAAGGCAGATAATGTAGGGCTGAATAAAAAAATACATTTATCTTTATATTTCACTCAAAATACGAAAATGTTCAGGAGTTTCATTACCTTACACACAAAGTAAGGCAGAGTTCTAAAACTTCATTACCTTACACACGAAGTAAGGCAGAGTTCTAAAACTTCATTACCTTACACACGAAGTAAGGCAGAGTTCTAAAACTTCATTACCTTACACACGAAGTAAGGCAGAGTTCTAAAACTTCATTACCCTACACACAAAGTAAGACAGCGTTCTAAAACTTCATTACCTTACACACGAAGTAAGGCAGCGTTCTAAAACTTCAATACCTTACACACGAAGTAAGGCAACGCTCACAAACTTTATTACCTTACACACGAAGTAAGGCAGCGTTCTAAAACTTCATTACCCTACACACAAAGTAAGGCAACGTTCTAAAACTTCATTACCTTACACACGAAGTAAGGCAACGTTCTAAAACTTCATTACCTTACACACAAAATAAGGCAACTCTCACAAACTTCATTACCTTACACACAAAGTAAGGCAACTCTCACAAACTTCATTACCTTACACACAAAGTAAGGCAACTCTCACAAACTTCATTACCTTACACACAAAGTAAGGCAACATTCAGGAACTTCATTACCTTTCACACAAAGTTATATAACACTCAGGAACCTCATTACCTTTCACACAAAGTTATATAACACTCAGGAACTTCATTAATTTTTACTCAAAGTAAGGCAACGTCCAGAAACTTCATCATGTAAAAGTACTATTGTATTTTGTACAAAAAGTTCTGGAACAAGATATTTATTGTTCGAACTAGCCGGGACCCGCAAACCATTTGCAGTAGTTTTTATGCCCTTCCCTTGAATTTTTTCCTTGTTCTATCATTTTCACGCACGCCATTTAAGCTACGTTTTCTTGCACACATTATGTGTTAGATCGATAAATCCTAGTGTATTTGAAAATATTTTACGCGGTCAGACAAACAAACTCACGTAAACGTAGCTTTATTCGATAAAACTACACGTACGTAACGTTATTTAATAAAAATACGCGTAAAGTAAGATAATGGTATCTAAAATAGTGTACAGAATATGAAACAGTTATGGGGATTCAGTGTGTGACACGGTTTTATGAATGGAAACAAACAAACTCACAAAAACGAAGAAAAAACTGTACTGAAGAAAAATGTAGCAAAAAAGATGTTTATAGCAGTATATGAAATGAATCAAAGCTAAATTATTGCAAAGTAAAATAAATGTACAGTTGTAATGAAGGCAAACTTAGCTGAATATGCAGAAACGTCTGAATGCGTATTCACAAAGTGATAATCATATGGTTTTGAACGAACTGCGCATGCATATTTTAAACCCATATAAGTCGAGAAAACCCATAGAAATTGTATTCGATGTAATGTTCATTTTATTAGAAAATTACACGTGGGTTAAGTGTTGTTTGTGTGAAATACTATGCAAATAAAAAACTAAAGTTGAAATCGAAGCCAGTCATCACGTGATGACAACGACATTGAAAAGTTTGACTAAGAAAAAAACAGGTAAGATGTTTCCGAATAGAAAAGCCAGTATGCAAGCCGGACTCCTGGGTCAAAGGCCTGTCTAACGATATGATATTTGTAGCGTTTGATGACGAAATTTGTGAGAAAAGTTTCGAACAGACAAACGCAAGCGTATTAGTTATATAGATTAAACATGTATTTTCCTTTAAAATTCCATAATTTTCTACTTCTTTAATCAATTCTAACACATAAAAGATACATGTAGCAATTATCAGTATAGTGAACTGAATATTTTTTAAGTTTATACAATCAGTTACTGGTGGTTCATGCGCATACTCAGATTCTCAGTCTGCATCGTGAGGGCCCCTAGTGGCGGACTTCCAACGCTATAATCTGGGTTTCGATACCCGTGGTGGGCAGAGCAAAGATAGCCCATTATGTTGCTTTGTGCTTAAGTTCAAACAAAAACAAAAAAACTGTATCGTGAGCATATTTTATTCTGCGTTTGTTGATATATATTATTTCCGTTTTAATTAATTTCAGCATATATTTATTGTTAACTTAAACTGGATTTTTTTTTCTTCATCTCACCCTGTTTGGTTTGAATATCAATGTACTCATTGATAAAATTAGTTTCAAAATCATAAGGAAGAAATATTATTACTATATCTATAGTTCTCTGATAAAAACAAACGTAAAAACATCAATTGGTTAACCAATTGGTAGCTTTAAAGCTACCACCTTGGTGGCAGAGCGGTAAGCTTTATAGTTTATAACGGTAAAAATCAGAGGTCGATTCCTGCTGTAGGCACAGCGCAGATAGTCCGTAGTATAGTTATGCTAATAAACCAAAGTATCAACATCCATGAATATATTAACACTTGGCTTGCACATCAGTCACCCCCTTTTTTACTGAAGTATGTCAATATATACACCTGGAAAAAAGTTAAGCACCCCCGTGTTTTTTCAAGTGATTCAGATTCGACGTTCTTGTGACTGATTATAAATTACCATTCAATCTAAACGTGTTTATCAAATGAAATTATGCATCATTGGGCACAAGAAAACAAGATTATCACCGTAAAATAACAATTTTTAATTTACATATCATGACATCAAAATATGGACAGTTTTCACG
>NW_013755126.1:0-1617 GCF_000517525.1 Limulus polyphemus | reverse complement strand
AAATATAACGATAATTAAACAAATAAAACACCAAACAGTAATCATGGGGAGAAACTACAGCAAGAAAACACAACAACAACAAAAAAATCAGTTCACAACTGTTCGCAAAACAAGTAAAATCAGTAATACGAACATATTAAAAACTGTACTTTAACAATGTCCAAAGACTTATGTAAATTCATTTTATTTTGCTTTAGATACTGAAGATGGAATCCGAACCGTTTATCTATGTCCCCTTTTTGTTAATAAACAATGTTCCTCATCAAAGGTTGTTATTTAAACCATTTGACAGTTGTATATACAGTTGGATCTTTCCTGGAGATTTATGCCTTTCCTTGAATTATTTGCAACGAAATTCCAACTTTAAATAACAGCTTGGCTAACTATACAGACGTCTATGTTGTTAGTGTAAAAGTTCTTGTGTCTGGTTTTATAGTTACTGTTTCATAACTCTAAATGTTTGTAACAGGAATACTGCAAGAAAACTACATCGGATTATTCAGTACAAATGATATTTTCGTTTTATGTATAATTATAATAATATTAACTTTGCCTCTGTTAGTGCGTATATGTACTTGTTTTCTGCGAGATGCTTTTAGCTCTAAACATGTAATGATCTCTAATAAGTCTTTATTGAAGAGGTTGCTCTGACTTAACTCTGATCACTTGGTTTGTGATGGACCCGTGAGCTTATACATCCACTCACATTATTATAAGTCAGATATGTGCTACATTAGAAACGAGGACTGTGTATACTGGCAACTACCAGTGGAACATTTGAGTGGTATTCTCACACTGCTAAAAACAGCTAACTAGCTAAAATTCCCTCTGTAGAGTAACTGATGTAAAGCAGGTTATTTTTCTGAAGGTTCTAAGAAGTGTGTTCAGCCCAACTGTGTCCTCCTTTTACGATGTCCAGAATTCTATTTGTAGCTGTACTATAAAGCCAAACTAACTAGTTCATGACTACAATTTCTTTCAACTCGTGACAACATTACAATATAGTTCATGTGGTAAAAGCTTTACCTTTCAATAGTCATAGTTCCTAGATAATACAAAGACGCAACAATAAATAATTACTTAACTATAATATCCTATTTTCAAAGACCTGAAAATTTCAGTATAATAAACCCATTACAAAATAGAAAGTATGGTTCCACACTTTAATTAAAGTTATTCAAAAATAAAGGAAAGGCGTTTGACTTCAAATTAGTGGCAAATCATGTTTATAAAACGTGTAATTACCAATAATTCAAATGAGAAGCATGTTAAAGTTATTGAATAGTTAAAAACATTCAGTCTCGGTAGTTTTTCCGTCAACTTACACGGTATGGATATGATAATAAAGAGAGAAAGGAGATACTGGACATTAAAAAAGCATAATTGTTCTATCCGAGAGATATTATCATATAAACTCTGATAATACTATCGATCAGTCATGTAAGAGGAATTCAACCCGTATTCAACGAAGGTTTTCATTATCTGTTTTATATACGCACTATTTAAATAAGTTAGAATATGTCGTTGGTCCATTCTATTGTTCAGCGGCGAGTTTTCAGACTTACAATCCTAAAATCCAGGGTCCGATTCCCTGAGGTGGCCAGACTACAGGTAGCC
>NW_013755125.1:0-1722 GCF_000517525.1 Limulus polyphemus | reverse complement strand
TATTTCATATTGTACCGTACAGGTAGGAAACCCATGATTTTTTTTTCAACTTCTTACTTAAGCAAGTCTGTATTGTACAAAGTATGTTTTCTTTCAACTTCTTACTTAAGCAAGTCTGTATTGTACAAAGTATGTTTTCTTTCAACTTCTTACTTAAGCAGGTCTGTATTGTACAAAGTATTTTTTTTCAACTTCTTACTTAAGCAGGTCTGTATTGTACAAAGTATGTTTTCTTTCAACTTCTTACTTAAGCAGGTCTGTATTGTACAAAGTATGTTTTTTCAACTTCTTACTTAAGCAGGTCTGTATTGTACAAAGTATGTTTTTTCAGCTTCTTACTTAAGCAGGTCTGTATTGTACAAAGTATGTTTTTTCTCAACTTCTTACTTAGCAGGTCTGTATTGTACAAAGTATTTTTTGTGAAATAAATTGGTAAGTTTGTTTTGAATTTCTCGCGAAACTACTCGAGGGCTATCTGCGCTAGCCGTCCCTAATTTAGCAGTTTAAGACTAGAGGGAAGGTAGATAGTCATCACCACCCACCGCCAACTCTTGAGCTACTCTTTACTAAGGAATAAGGCCTGGCAAGATCTGGTGGTTAAGACGCTCGACTCGCAATTTGAGGGTCGCGGTTTCGAATCCCATTACACGAAACATTTTCGTCCGTTCAGCCTCAGGGGCGTTATTATGTGATGGTCAATACCACTATTCATTGGCTGAAGAGTAGCCCAAGATTTAGCAGTGGGTGGTGTTGACTAGCTACCTTCCCTCTAGTCTTACACTACTAAATTAGGGACGGCTAGTGGAAATAGCTCTCGTTTAGCTTTGTGTGAAATTCAAAATAAAACAAAAAACAACGAATAGTGGGACTGACCGTCACGTTATAATGCCTACACGACTGAAAGGGCGAGCATGTTCGATGATAAGGATTTGAAGCAGTGACCCACACATTACGTCTCGAGTGTCCATTGGCACGTTCTCTAGAAGTAATGTTTAATTGAGGAACCAACAGAACGGATTTCATGGTTTATTTAGACTACTACTTGGAAGTAAGGGTATTTAACTACAGAGTTAAAACATCTGTACGTGTACTAGGTACCATACTTTGTACAATACAGACCTGCTTAAGTAATATTATTTTGTATTTTATTATTTTTTCTATTTTCTATTGTATCTTTAATCCATATTATTTCTTACCTTCATTAAACTTTGGAAAGTTGTCGTTTACGTCAACGATTTCAATTCGAACCGGCACCGAACTGTTAAATGAGTTGATGGACAAGTTATCTCGAGCAAAAAATCTATAAAATTGAAGAAAAAAATCGTCGTATCATCGGTGTGATACATTGTTAATATTCTAGATTATAGGAAAACATATACTGAAAGAATAAGGCTTTGCGCATACAGGGGCGTGCACACAAGGGGGCACGGGTCATTTTGGTGAGTGTAGTGCTATTTATTTTTGTATGATGCACGTGTGTGTATTGATGTGGCCAAATTTAAGTTGCATGCATTGTGAAAATACGTTTTCTTTCAACTTTTTATTTAAGCAGGTCTGTATTGTACAAACTGTTTTTTCAACTTCTTCCTTAAGCAGATCTGTATTGTACAAAGTATGTTTTTTTTCAACTTCTTACTTAAGCAGGTCTGTATTGTACAAAGTATGTTTTTTCAACTTAGGAAATGTATGTAATATTAGTGTAAAATATTCCAGAAAAGTCTC
>NW_013755124.1:0-1055 GCF_000517525.1 Limulus polyphemus | reverse complement strand
TGTTTAAGAATTTTTACATTATCCCAATCAAATAATATGTTTAAAATTCGAAACATTTTCCACCAAAGCCGATTCACCCGTTTTTAATTTATCCACAGCATTTTGATGCTCTTTTACTCTAAATTTAAGGTTCGTACTTGTCTGTCCAATGTAACTTAGACCACAAGTACATGAAATTTTGTATACACCACATTTATCTCTCAATTCAATTTTGTCTTTCAAACCATTAATTATATGACATAATTTTAATTGAGGAGCAAATGTTACTTGGCAATTCAAGTTTTGCCTATCCACATTATCTATTTTTATTGACCATGGCAAAACATGAGGCAAACATGTTCTTTCTCTATTTTACTTTTTTTGTTATTTCCAATTTCGTACATCCAGAAATTTGAAGTTTGTTATAATATTTACTGTACATCCTATCTATGATTTGAGGTTGATACCCTCTATCAATCTCTACTTGTTTTAAATAGATTAATTCTAACATCAAATGCTCATCAGATGACGAAATATTGATAGCCCTATAAACAAACGACGAAAATGAGGACATTTTTTGTGACCATGGATGACACGATCTCACACGCGGCAGCATGGCAACTGAGAATGGTTTCCTGTATATAGAAGTAGACAGAAACCCCTTCTTAACCTTGTTAAAGAAACATCTAAAAAATTTAAACAACCGTCATCTTCAACTTCTAAAGTGAATTGTATTAGGGCTGATCAAATTCAGATATTTCTGTAACTCAATTAATGTGTCACTACCATGTCGCCACACCAGAAACATGTCATCCACATACCTTGATAAAACCTGAGGTGTTATTATTGTAAATTGATGTTGTAAATGGCACCATTGTACTTGTGTGTTAATTATACACGTACCTTTGGTTTATAAGTAATGTTATGTGTACTTCTTGATGAATTCTCCTGAAGATGGTGTAATTATTTACACCGAAACATGTAGAGTTTTAAGTTTCTTTTAACTTGTATATTTATAATTTTTTAACTTTATAAATAAATGTTTGTGAAAGTAAAAAAAAGTTGATCTTCGTTTT
>NW_013755123.1:0-1060 GCF_000517525.1 Limulus polyphemus | reverse complement strand
GACAGACAAGTAGATTTGCAAGCAGACAGAGTGATCACACTTTGGAGCCAAAAATGTCTGTGAATCTCGGCGGTGCATATATGTATCTTATAATAAATTTGATTTTTAAATTACGACACTATCTTTTGTTACATTATACAGCGGTTACATTTTGGTCTTAACATTTCTTGTATGAGTTTAGAAGCATTTAAAAAAAAAGACCTGAATTCAGTTAGATATTACTAGTGAAACTATTTCTTATACGTATTATAGTATCACATGAACTATTAATGTTTGTTTGCTTGTTTGTTTGTTTTGAGTTTCGCGCAAAGCTACACGAGGGCTATCTGCGCTAGCCGTCCCTAATTTAGCAGTGTAAGACTAGAGGGAAGGCAGCTAGTCATCACCACCCACCGCCAACTCTTGGGCTACTCTTTTACCAACGAATAGTGGGATTAACGTCACATTATAACGCCCCCACGGCTGAAAGGGCGAGCGTGTTTGGTGGGAACTATTAATATCTAATATCATCTCAGTAACAAGTTGAGGAGAAAAAAAATGTAAGAACCGTGCAGCGTTCTCACGTGGAACTATTATTACAAGATAGTAATAGTGCTGTATGGACAGCCTTTGGCTAATGGCGCAAAGAAACATTTACAAAAACCGGCATTTGGTTTTCAATCGTTTATAACATTTTGTATAATGTAGTCAAAGATTAAAGAATGTAATGGTTAACATGTAATTACATATAAGAAGCTTTAATACCTTCGCCCTCTGAAAACGCTCATTAGAAATACAAAGATAAAACTGAAACTAGATTTAACATAAGGTCTTGAATTTCCTATACATTACACCTGATGTTATGTGAGTTCAACACTATATCTCTGAATATAATAGAGCACTGCAACAATAACTGATGACACGTAGTTGTTCCAACGCTAGCTAAGAACGAATTGCTACTGACAACTTTAAGGTTTTGAGCTTTCGTTGCAGTTTTGATCATGATATTACCCATAGTAAGAAAATCCGAAGTCCACATGGAACAAGCGGGTAAAACATCTGTGTTTGATAAATCCATTAC
>NW_013755122.1:0-1567 GCF_000517525.1 Limulus polyphemus | reverse complement strand
GACCGTTGAATGAACACATGTAGGATTAGGTGGGACATGTAGAGGGTTAGGGAGGATAGTTTAGTTTACTGTGTTGTTACAGTGTTTTACCCTACTATAAATCAGTTCTCATAGGGCTAAGACTACTATGTTTTCACACAGTTTTATAACAATATAACTATGAGCCAGTTTTCAAACACGTATGTTTACTGTGTTGTTACAGTGTTTTACCATACTATAAATCAGTTCTCATAGGGCTAAGACTACTATGTTTTCACACAGTTTTATAACACTATAAATCCATCAGTTCTGAAACAGGTATGGAGTGAATATATGGACAGTTTTACTTAAATAACTCGAGCGAAGACGTAAAGACGTTTGTTTGAATGATTGCGACGGTTTGAGAAAGGATGGTCATAGTTTTATTTGAGTGATTCTGACAGTTGGACAGCGATGAATCGGTCTTGATTTACAAATTTTTAACACTCAGGGAAAAGTAGAATTTTATTTATCAGTGACTAATGTTCCTTTCTTTTTGTTTGTTTTTGTTTTTGAATTTCGCGCAAAGCTACACGAGAGCTTATCTGCGCTAGCCGTCCCTAATTTAGCAGTGTAAGACTAGAGGGAAGGGAGCTAGTCATCACCGCCCACCGCCAACTCTTGCGCTACTCTTTTACCAACGAATATTGGGATTGACCGTCACATTATAACGCTCCCACGGCTGAAAGGGCGATCATGTTTGGTGTGACGGGGATTCGAACCCGCGACCCTCGGATTGTGAGTCGAGCGCCCTAACCACCTGGCCATGCCGGGCCACGTTCCTTTTTAGTTATGCCGAACATTTGTTGACAATGAAATCATTAATGATTTCTAGTCAGGAGAAATATGAAATATAAATAATAATAATAATAATTATTATTATGATATATCGTGATTTGCAATTTTAATACATATTACAACTGTACGATATGAAACCTATCAAAGGTCAGATCCTTATGACGTCATATCTGTCTGGTGGCAGTTTCAGAGTCGTCTTCAGAAGTTAGTATTATAAGAACTGTTTAACATTTCTTGGAGTTTAAACAAGAAACAAAATATATTTAAACATCCAAATATTCAACTTCACCATCCTTGTTAAGAACCCAGTTCTCATAGGGCTAAGACTACTATGTTTTCACACAGTTTTATAACAATATAACTATGAGCCAGTTTTCAAACACGTATTTTATAGTAGGGTAAAACACTGTAACAACACAGTAGGCATACGTGTTTGAAAACTGGCTTATAGTTGTATTGTTATAAAACTGAGTGACAATGTAGTAGGCCTAGCCCTTTGAGAACTGGCTTGTAGTGTTATGTAAGTAAAAGTTTTGTACCTTCACTCAAATTCTCGCGGTTATATAAGTAAAAGTTTTATGCCTTCACTCAAATTCTCGCGGTTATGTAAGTAAAAGTTTTATACTTTCACTCAAATTCTCGCGGTTATGTAAGTAAAGGTTTTATACCTTCACTCAAATTCTCGCGGTTATGTAAGTAAAAGTTTTATACCTTCACTCAAATTCTCGCGGTTATGTAAGTAAAAGTTTTT
>NW_013755121.1:0-1058 GCF_000517525.1 Limulus polyphemus | reverse complement strand
CAACGAGCTTGAAGGGACAACCACTGGAAATACTTGGACAGTTGTCAGCAGACGACAGGCACAACTATAGAGCACTGGTAGCGGCTCTAGAACTCAGGTACGGAACCCAAAATCAGTCTGAAGTCTACAGGGCTAGGTTTAGGACGAGAGTCCGTGCTAAAGGGGAGAGCCTGCAAGAGCTAGCACAGGACTTGGAAAGTATGGCACACAAGGTGTACCCAACTGCACCACCCGATCTCCTCAATTGTTGCTGAGAGATCAGTTCGTAGATGCCTTGGATAGTCCACAACTGAAGATATAAATGAAGCAAGCACACTCTTCTACTATGCAGAATGCAGTGGCCAGAGCTCTTGAATTTGAATCCTACATTACGTCCAGCACAGATGTACCAAGGTTGGTACAGTCATCAGGATTCAAGGCCTGAAAAGGGCAGCTTTCAGAGAAGTTTGAGGGACTTTGCTGGCACTGTAACAAACCTGGGCACAAGAGAGCTCAATGTTGGAAACTTCAACACAGGGAAGATGCTACAGCAGGGAAGGCTGCTACCCAGAAAGGTTGTTGGAACTGTGGAAAGCAAGGACATATGAGGAGCCAGGGTAAGAAGAATATTACCAACAAGTCAGCCTCAAAAAGACCAGAAGTGGTTGGTGTTGAGGGACACTCACTAACCCCCATCATGAAAGTCCCAACAGCTAGGTGTAAAATGCCAAGCACACACAGTGTCTATGTGACAGGAAAGCTGGATGGCCAAATGTGCAACTTTGTCATAGATTCTGCATATCAGCAAACCTTTGTGAGCATCAAGGTGTTAGATCACGAAGGAGTACCAGAAGCTATACAGAAGCTTTGTGGTGTGACAGGACATTCTGCAAGATTGTGAGGACCAGTGTGGGTAACTATTGAGCTCATGGTCATAAAGGACAGACACAAAGTATACTCGGCTGACACTGAAGACGAATGCATATTAGGATTGGACTACTTACTACCGAGGAAGTTTGTGATTAATTTTGATAAAATGACGTTTGGGAGCAACAAAGGCCAAGTTCTGGTAACTAGTT
>NW_013755120.1:0-1060 GCF_000517525.1 Limulus polyphemus | reverse complement strand
ATCATTATTGGCTTGTCCAGGTATACATTAAACGGTGGATCATTATTGGCTTGTCCAGGTATATATTAGAAAGTGGATCATTATTGGTTTGTCCAAGTATACATTGAAGGTGGATCATTATTGGCTTGTCCAGGTATACATTAGAAGGTTGTTTATTAAAGCACCATCTAGGAAACAACGTTCATACCTAAACAAAATCTATATCACTTTCTGATTTCAGGTGTTATATTTTAAATATATGGTTAAAACAAGAAAGCATTCATACTTGGCAAGAATTCACCCAACATCTCGTAAAGAGGGATAATCAGGAGACTCATTAAGGGAACTCATTAGAAGAGGAGCAATGCCCGTTCTTCTATTACATTTCATTTTTCTTTACGTTATCACAATTTGTAAGGCGTAAGAGTAACATCCTACTCTTTACATCAATAGATAATCACTATGGTAACAATCTCATCTTCCAATTTTAACTATGCTCTCTGAAGGCGTTTTATCAAAGTAATGACAGCGTGAAATATACGCAGTCTTCAGGGAATTCTTTATCTCGTATTTTTCAATGTTGCACTTTTTATTGCTAATGAAAAACAGTTCCAATATACACATCGTTTTTCATAATCTCTTTTATTATCTTTCGCCCGTGGTTTTCTGTTGGAACTAATGCCGCACTGTTGTAAAAAAAAAAAAAGAGACAATTTCGGAATCGTTTTTTATTTCAGTTCTTGATTATGTTACTCTGCAATACGACTACGACTGGTGTATTTTTTTATGTTGGTGGATCACCAACTTCAGGGTAAAAACTATGTTGTTTTTTTTGTTTTATCTCTTTGAAATAATTGGGTTATCAATAGACGTCTGGTATAAAATTTTATACGAGATTATTGAAGCTGAATACAAGAGATTGGACGCTGTTCTGCTTAGAAAAATAACACGTTATTTAAAATATGTTGTTTCAGACTTAAGTATTGAAAACCAAAAAAACAAACAAACAAAAAAGAATGACGAAATAAGTTAACCTAACTTAAAAGCACTATATCAACTGGGCCAAATATCTTGAGTGTGT
>NW_013755119.1:0-1364 GCF_000517525.1 Limulus polyphemus | reverse complement strand
TTGTACCAAATAACGCTAAATTTGAGTATGTTGGTTACAAATTCGGTAACTAGAGTTACACCTAGGTGTTCGTGGAGTTGTTGTACCAAATAACGCCAACGATGAGTATGGTGGTGATAAATTCGGTAACTAGAGTTACAACTAGGTGTTGATGGAGTAGTTGTGCCAAGTAAGGCTAAAGATGAGTATGGTGGTTATAAATTCGGTAACTAGAGTTACACCTAGGTGTTCATGGAATAGGTGTACCAAGTAAGGATAAAGATGAATATGGTGGTTATAAATTCGGTAACTAGAGTTACACCTAAGTGTTAATGGAGTAGTTTTACCAAGTAACGCTAAAGATGAATATGGTGGTTATAAATTCGGTAACTAGAGTAACACTTATTTGTTCATGGAGTAGTTGTACCAAGTAAGGCTAAAGATGAATATGGTGGTTATAAATCCGGTAACTAGTGTTACACCTAGGTATTCGTGGAGTAGTTGTACCAAGTAAGGCCAAAGATGAATATGGTTGTTATAAATTCGGTAACTGTAGTTACACCTAGGTATTTGTTTAGTTGTTGTACCAAATAACGCTACAGATGATTATAGGGGTTATTAATTCGGTATCTAGAGTTACACCTATGTGTTCATGGAGTAGTTGTACCTAGTTAAAGCTAAAGATGAGTATGGTGGTTATAAATTCGGTAACTATAGTTACACCTAGGTGTTGCAGAAGTAGTTGTGCCAAGTCAAGCTAAAGATGAGTATGGTGGTTATAAATTCAGTAACTAGAGTTACACTTAGGTGTTTATGGAGTAGTTGTACCAAGTAAGGCTACAGATGAGTATGGTGGTTATAAATACTGTAACTAGAGTTACACCTAGGTGTTCATGGAGTAGTTGTACCAAGTAAGGCTAAAGATGAATATGTTGGTTATAAATTCGGTAACTAGAGTTACACCTAAGTGTTAATGGAGAAGTTTTACCAAATAACGCTAAAGATGAATATGGTGGTTATAAATTCGGTAACTAGAGTAACACCTATGTGTTCATGGAGTAGTTGTTACAAGTAAGGCTAAAGATGAATATGGTGGTAATAAATTCGGTAACTAGAGTAACACCTATGTGTTCATGGAGTAGTTGTTACAAGTAAGGCTAAAGATGAATATGGTGGTAATAAATTCGGTAACTAGAGTTACACCTAGGTATTCGTAGAGTTTTTGTACCAAATAACGCTAAATTTGAGTATATTGGTTACAAATTCGGTAACTAGAGTTACACCTAGGTGTTCGTGGAGTTGTTGTACCAAATAACGCCAACGATGAGTATGGTGGTGATAAATTCGGTAACTAGAGTTACACCTAGGTGTTCGTGGAGTTGTTG
>NW_013755118.1:0-2052 GCF_000517525.1 Limulus polyphemus | reverse complement strand
TCAAAGTCAAGAAAATCTAGTGTAAGACGGTCTAAAAAGACCGTTATCAAAGTCGAAAAATTCTAGTGTAAGAAGGACTAAAAATGCCCTGCCTTTTTATTCCTTCTTACTCTAGATTTTTTCTACTTTCATAACGGTCATTTTAGTCTTTCTTACACCATTTTGTTTTGTCGACTTTGATAACGGCCTTTTACTTACTTATTAAACTAGAATTTGTCGTCTTGGATAATGGTCATTTTAGTCCTTCTTACACTAGTTTTTTCGACTTTGATAATGGTCTTTTTAATCCTTCTTACACTAGATTTCCTTGGTTTTGATAACAGCCATTTTAGTCCTTATTACTCTAGTTTTTGTTGACTTTTATAACGGTCTTTTTACTCCTTCTTACACTAAATTTTGTCCACTTTGATAACGACATTTTTAGTCCTTCTTACACTAGATTTTTTCGACTTTGATAACAGTCTTTTTAATCCTTTTTACACTAGATTTTCTTGACTTTGATAACTGTCTTTTTAGTCCTTGTTACTCTAGATTTGTCGACTTTGATAACTGTCTTTTTAGTCCTTGTTACTCTAGCTTTGTCGACTCTGATAACGGTCTTTTTAGTCCTTCTTACTCTGAATTTTGTCGATTTTGATAACAGTCTTTTTAGTCCTTCCTACACTAGATTTTTTCGACTTTGATAACGGTCTTTTCAATCCTTTTTACATTAGATTTTCTTGACTTTGATAACGGGCTCATTATTCCTTCTTACTTTAGATTTTTTCTACTTTGATAATGGTCTTTTTAGTCCTTCTTAAACTAGATTTTTTCGACTTTTATAACGTTTTTTTACTCCTTCTTACACTACATTTTGTCGACTTTGATAACGGGTTTATTATTCCTTCTTACTTTAGAATTTTTCGAGTTTGATAATGGTTCTTTTTAGTTCTTCTTACACTAGATTTTGTCGACTTTTATAACGGCATTTTTTAGTCCTTCTTACACTAGAATTTTTCGACTTTGATAACGGTCTTTTTAGACCGTCTTACACTAGATTTTCTTGACTTTGATAACAGCCATTTTAGTACTTATTACTCTAGATTTTGTTGACTTTGATAACGGTCTTTTTACTCCTTCTTACACTAAATTTTGTCCACTTTTATAACGTTATCAAAGTCGACAAAATATAGTGTAAGAAAGACTAAAATGACCGTTATCAAAGTAGAAAAAATCTAGAGTAAGAAGGACTAAAAAGGCCGTTATCAAAGTCGAAAAAATCTAGAGTAATAAAGACTAAAAACACTGTAATCAAAGTCGAAAAAATCTAAAGTTAGATGGAATAAAAAGACCGTTATCAAAGTCGACAAAATCAATATTAACAAGGACTAAAAAGACCGTTATCAAAATAGACAAAATCGAGTGTAAAAAGTCTAAAAAGACCATTATGAATTTAAAAAATCTAGTGTAAGAGGGACTAAAAAGACCGTTGTCAAAGTCGACCAAATCTAGTGTAAGAAGGATTAAAATGACCGTTATAAAAGTCGAAAAAATCTAGTGTAAGAAGGACTAAAAAGACATTTATCAAAGTCGAAAAAATCTAGTGTAAGAAGGTCTAAAAAGACCGTTATCAAAGTCGAAAACCTCAAGTGTAAGAAGGAGTAAGAAGACAGTTATCAAAGTCGAACAAATCTAGTGTAAGAAGGACTAAAAAGACCGTTATTAAAGTCGACAAAATCTATAGTAACAAGGACTAAAAAGACCGTTATCAAAGTCGAAAACATCTAGTGTAAGAAGGAGTAAAAAAAGTCGAATAACTCTAATGTAAGAAGGACAAAAAGATCGTTATCAAAGTCAAAAATATCCAAAAGAAAAGGGAATAAAGAGACCGTTATCAAAGTCGAAAAAATCTAGTGTAAGAAAGACTAAAAAGGACATTATCAAAGTCGAACAAATCTAGTGTAAGAAGGACTAAAAAGACCGTTATCAAAGTCGACAAAATCTAGAGTAACAAGGACTAAAAAGACCGTTATCAAAATCGATAAAATATAGTGTAAGAAGGACTAAAATGAC
>NW_013755117.1:0-1060 GCF_000517525.1 Limulus polyphemus | reverse complement strand
ACATGGTATTGAATACATAAGGTAAGTTTATAACAGTCATATGGTATTGAATAAACAATGTCTGTTTATAACAGTCATATGGTATTGAATGTACAAGGTATTTATAACACTCACATGGTATTGGATGTACAAAGTTTTTATAACAGTCATATGGTATTGGATGTACGAAGTGTTTATAACAGTCAAATGGTATTTGATGTACAAGGTGTTTATAACAATTAGATGGTATTGAATGTATAAGGTCTGTTTATAACAGTCATATTGTATTGAGTGTACAAGGTCTGTTTATAACAGTGATATGGTATTGAATGTACAAGGTATTTATAACACTCACGTGGTATTGGATGTAC
Organism: Limulus polyphemus; assembly: GCF_000517525.1. NCBI lineage: Eukaryota > Metazoa > Arthropoda > Merostomata > Xiphosura > Limulidae > Limulus > Limulus polyphemus. The sequence continues at coordinate 710 of NW_013755117.1, read as the reverse complement.
AAAGTGTTTATAACAGTCATATGGTATTGGATGTACGAGGTGTTTATAACAGTCACATGGTATTTGATGTACAAGGTGTTTATAACAATCACATGGTATTGAATGTATAAGGTGTTTATAACAGTCATATGATATTGGATATACTTGGTGTTTATAACAGTCATGTGGTATTGGATGTACTAGGTGTTTATAATAGTCACATGGTATTGAATGTACGAGGTGTTTATGACAGTCAAATGGTATTGAATGTACATGGTGTTTATAAGAGTCACATGGTATTGGATATACAAGGTCTGTTACAACAGTCACATAGTATTGGATGTACGAGGTGTTTAAAACAGTCACATGGTATTGGATGTACAAGGTGTTTACAACAGTGATAAGGTACTGGATGTACAAGGTGTTTATAACAGTGACAAGGTATTGGATGTACAAGGTGTTTATAACAGTTACGTGGTATTGGATGTACAAGGTCTGTTTATAACAGTCATATGGTATTGAATGTACAATGTCTGTTTATAAGAGTCACATGGTATTGGATATACAAGGTCTGTTACAACAGTCACATAGTATTGGATGCACGAGGTGTTTAAAACAGTCACATGGTATTGGATGTAAAAGGTGTTTACAACAGTGATAAGGTACTGGATGTACAAGGTGTTTATAACAGTGACAAGGTATTGGATGTACAAGGTGTTTATAACAGTTAC
>NW_013755116.1:0-1060 GCF_000517525.1 Limulus polyphemus | reverse complement strand
GTGGGTAGCGTTATCTGCTGTCCCTGGTGGGCTGATTCTTCATTTTTATGGGAGAATCCTGGCTGCTAATTGACATATTGCTTGAGTCAGAGTCGTGTGTAGTCGATGAGTCTGAGATTATGATTTATTCTTCAGTGGATGCCAATAACTGACACTGTAAAAAGGTTGAAAGCAGCGGGCCATCGGCTTTTGTTCTCATTATGAGGGGCTGATCAATTGTTAGTCCTGATAATTACTGTTTGAAATACACTTGTTAAAATCTTTATGCTGTTTGGTTAAGTGATTGACAGTATAATAGCTTAGATACTTTTTCAGATCTTATTTGACTGCTTCGTTAATTTACACTACTTACAATTTCTTCAAGAGAGCGTGCGATTTACATTCTCTCTGTGAAAACTAAGCTAAAAAACTTCTAAAAACTCTGATGCTACATGACCTTAATGCTGGCAGTTAAAGCACTGCACTATAACAACCACCAGTATTTTGGTTTCTTTGATCTCAAACGTCTGGTACCAGAATCCGATTCCATTGGTTGTCTGTGTTTACTTTTATGATTGATGTGGGTTGACTTGTGCATTTTGAAAATATTCTCTCCACTTTTCTGTATTGATACATAAAAATGCGAGTCTTTGTTGTATTTCTTCAATTGTTATTGAGTAATGTATACTGTTATTATGAAAGAGTGTGTGTGTTTGGTTCCATACCTGGTAAATGTGTTTTTTTATGTTTCCTGGACTGAAAGCCTCTTTAGGTCATTCAATAAGAATAATGTTAAGATCCTTGGCTTGGGCTCCTTTCACGAGGACTCCACCCTTTGGTAGTCTTTTAATGTTTGCAATATTGACTAGTGGTTTGTGCTTTTTTTTAAATTTCATTTATGAGATGTGGTTCTTTATATAAGCCAGGTATTCTTTAAATGATAATTGCGTATTTAGGTGGTTTTGTATTGTTTGTTTTGACTTTATTATGAAGCCATCTTCATCCTGTTGCTTACAGTTAGTGTTTTGTGTTATTACATCCAAGGTGGTTTCTTGTTGTTTAGGTTCTTCGGTAACCTTTG
>NW_013755115.1:0-1061 GCF_000517525.1 Limulus polyphemus | reverse complement strand
GAAAATAAACAAGAAAAGAAACAAGAAGAACGAGAAAAGAAACAAGAAGAGAAATTACAGCAGTTGTTTGAGGAAAAAGAAAAGAAACAAGAAGAGAAGTTGCAGCAGTTGTTAGAAGAGAAAGAAAATAAACAAGAAGAGAAGTTACAGCAGTTGTTAGAAGAGAAAGAAAATAAACAAGAAGAGAAGTTACAGCAGTTGTTGGAGGAAAAAGAAAAGAAACAAGAAGGGAGACTACAACAGTGGCAACTGGAACAAGAAGGGAAACAAGAAGTACAAACGGAAAACATTAGTAAAATTAAAAGCGAATTAGATACATTAAAGGATTATCTATTGTCTTTTACACAAGGACGATACATTAACCGTCGACTTAATCAGCCCAGACAATGACAAGCCCCTTCCAGACCCCACAGCTAAACCCTAATAGCAGACATATTCAGTCCCGTTAGAAGTCACATCCCAGATATGAATGTCAGTAATAGGAGTGATCCAGTGCGAAGGAAGCCACAGGAATTCGATGGGAAGGCACCGTGGGATGCATATAGAGCACAATTGGAGCTACTGGCAGAGATGAATGGATGGACAGAGGAACAGAAAGCTGTATATCTGGCAACAAGCTTGAAGGGACAACCACTGGAAATACTTGGACAGTTGACAGCAGCCGACAGACACAACTATAGAGCACTGGTAGAGGCTCTGGAACTCAGGTACGGAACCCAAAACCAGTCAGAAGTCTACAGGGCCAGGTTCAGGACGAGAGTTCGTGCTAAAGGGGAGAGCCTGCAAGAGCTGGCACAAGACTTGGAAAGCATGGCACACAAGGCCTATCCAACTGCACCACCCGATCTCCTCAAGTTGTTGCTGAGGGATCAGTTCGTAGATGCCTTGGACAGTCCACAACTTAAGATACAAGTGAAGCAAGCACACCCCTCTACCATGCAGGATGCAATGGCCAGAGCTCTCGAATTTGAATTCTACTTTAAGTCCAGCACAGTGGTACAGATGTTGGTACAGTCATCTGGATTCAAGGCCAGAAAAGGTCACCTTTCATAGAGGTTTGA
>NW_013755114.1:0-3596 GCF_000517525.1 Limulus polyphemus | reverse complement strand
CTCTACATCTGTACCCTATCCCTGGTGCAGAATAAACACTTTATATACTGTACCTTATCTCTGGTGCAGTAAGTACTCTACATACTGTACCCTAATCTGGTGTAGTAAATACTCTACATAGTGTACTATATATATGTTGCAGTAAATACTCTACATACTGTACCCTATTCCTGGTGTAGAATAAATACTCTACATACTGTACCTTATCTCTGGTGCAGGAAATACTCTACATACTATACCCTATTCTGTAGTAGTAAATATTCTACATAGTGTACATTATCTCTGGTGTAGTAAATACTCTACAAACTGTACCCTATCCCTGGTGCAGTAAATACTCTAAATAGTGTACCCTATCCCTGGTGCAGTAAATACTCTACATAGTGTACCCTATCCGTGGTGTAGTAAATACTCTACATATTGTTCCTATTACTGGAGCCGTAAATACTCTACATACTGTACTCTATCCTGGTGTAGTAAATACTCTACATACTGTACACTATCCCTTGTGTTGTGAATTCTCGAAATATTGTACCTCTCCCTGGTGTCGTAAATACTCTACATAGTGTACTCTATTCCTGGTGCGGTAATACTCGACACACTGTAAGCTATACCTGATGCAATAAATACTTTACATAGAGTACTCTATCCTTGGTGTAGTAAATACTCTACATACTGTACCCTATCCTTGGTGTAGAATAAATACTCTACATACTGTACCTTATCCCTGGGGTCGTAAATAATCTACATAATGTACCCTATCCCTGTTGTAGAATAAATACTCTACATACTGTACCTTATCTCTGGTGTCGTAAATAATCTATACACTGTAACCTATCCCTGGTGTAGAATAAATACTCTACATACTATACCCTATCGCTGGTGCAGTAAATACTCTACATAGTGTACCCTATCCGTGGTGAAGTAAAGACTCTACATATTGTACCTATTCTTGGTGCAGTAAATACTCTACATACTGTAACTTATCCAGGTGCAGTAAATACTCTACATACTGTACCCTATTTTTTGTTTAGTAAATACTCTACGTAGTTTACCCTATCCCTGGTGCAGTAAATACTCTACATAGTGTACCCTATCCCTGGTGTAGTAACTACTCTACATATTGTACCTGTTCCTGGTGCAGTAAATATTCTACATACTGTACCCTATCTCTCGTGTAGAATAAATACTCTACATACTGTATCTTATCTCTGGTGCAGTAAATACTCTACATACTGTACCCTATTCTGGTGTAGTAAATACTCTACATACTGTACTATATCACTGGTTCAGTAAATACTCTACATACTGTACTCTATCCCTATTGTAGAATAAATACTCTACATACTATACCTTATCTATGGTGCAGTAAATACTCTACATAGTGTACTCTATCCCTTGTGCAGTAAATACTCTACATACTGTACCCTATTCTGGTGTAGTAAATACTTTACATTGTGTACTATATCTCTAGTGCAGTAAATACTCTACATACTGTACCCTATCCATGGTGTACAATAATTACTGTACATACTGTACCTTATCTCTGGTTCAGTAAATATTCTACATATTGTACCCTATTCTGGTGTAGCAAATACTCTACATAGTGTACCCTATCCCTGGTGCAGTAAATACTCTACATAGTGTACCCTATCCGTGATGTAGTAAATACTCTACATAGTTAACCCTATTCCTGGTGTAGTAAATACTCTACATGTTGTACCTATCTCTGGTGCAGTAAATACTCTACGTACTTTACCCTATTCCTTGTTCAGTAAATACTCTACATAGTGTACCCTATCCCTGGTGTAGTAAATGCTCTACATAGTGTACCCTATCCCTGGTGTAGTAAATACTCTATATACTATACCATATCCCAGGTGTAGTAAATACTCTACATAGTGTACTCTATTCCTGGTTCCGTAATACTCTACATACTTTACCCTATCGCTGGTGCATTAAATACTCTACATATTGTACCTATCCCAGGAGCAGTAAATACTCTACATACTGTACACTATCCCTGGTGTGGTAAATACTCGATATATTGTACCTTTCCCTGGTGTCGTAGATACTCTACATAGTGTACTCTATTCCTGGTGCGGTAATACTCGACACACTGTAACCTATACCTGGTGTAGTAAATACTCTACATACTGTATCCTATCCCTGGTGCAGTAAATACTCTACACACTTTACCCTTTACCTGATGCAATAAATACTCTACATAGTGTACTCTATCCCTGGTGTAGTAAATACTCTACATACTGTACCTATCCCTGGTGTAGAATAAATACTCTACATACTGTACCTTATCTCTGGTGCAGTAAATACTTTAATTACTGTACCCTATATCTGGTGTAGTAAATACTCTACACACTGTACCCTATCCCTGATGCAATAAATACTCTACATAGTGTACTCTATCCCTGGTGCAGTAAATACTCTTTATAGTGTACCCTATCCCTGATTAGTAAATACTCTACATACTGTACCCTATCCTTCGTGTAGTAAATACTCTACATAGTGTACTATATCTTTGGTGCAGTAAATACTCTACATATTGTATCCTATCACTGGTGCAGTAAATGCTCTACATATTCTTCCTATCCCTAGTGTAGAATAAATACTCTACATACTGTACCTTATCTCTGGTGCAGTAAATACTTTACATACTGTACCAAATCTCTGGTGCAGTAAATACTCTACATAGTGTACCCTATACCTGGTGTAGTAAATACTCTACATACTGTACCCAATCCCTGGTGCAGTAAATACTCTACATAGTTAACCCTATTCATGGTTTAGTAAATACTCTACATGTTGTACCTATCTCTGGTGCAGTAAATACTCTACATACTGTACCCTATTCCTTGTTCAGTAAATACTCTACATAGTGTACCCTATCCCTGGTGCAGTAAATGCTCTACATAGTGTACCTGTCCCTGGACCAGTAAATACTCTACATATTCTTCCTATCCCTAGTGTAGAATAAATACTCTACATACTGTACCTTATCTCTGGTGCAGTAAATACTCTACATACTGTACTCTATCCAGATGCAGTAAATACTCTACATATTGTACCCTATCTCTGGTGCAGTAAATACTCTACATACTGTACCCTATCCCTGGTGTAGAATAAATACTCTACATACTATACCCTATCCCTGGTGTAGTAAATACTCTACATGTTGTACCTATCCCTGGTGTAGTAAATACTCTACATAGTGTACTCTATCCCTGGTGTAGTAAATACTCTACATAGTGTACCCTATTCTTGGTGCAGTAAATACTCTACATACTGTAACTTATCCAGGTGCAGTAAATACTCTACATACTGTACCCTATCCAGGTGCATTAAATACTATACATACTGTACCCTATATCTGGTGCAGTAAATACTTTACATAGTGTACCCTATCTCTGGTGCAGTAAATACTCTACATACTGTACCCTATCCCTGGTGTAGAATAAATACTCTACATACTATACCCTATCCCTGGTGTGGTGAATACTTAAAATATTGTACCTTTCCCTGGTGTCGTAAATACTCTACATAGTGTACTCCGTTCCTGGTGCGGTAATACTCGACATACT
>NW_013755113.1:0-1606 GCF_000517525.1 Limulus polyphemus | reverse complement strand
GATGGTAGATAAAGCCACGTTATAGATTCAAATACACTCATCCCTAATTTTAAACACCTGACCAGAGAGAAAGGCAGCCAGTCAGCAGCAACCATCTCAACAATGGTTTTGTCCAACTTCTCCAACTCCAGCTGAAAGTCCAGAATGTGTTTAACAGCATCTCCGCCCAAATATTGAACTTTACTATCCGCAGCCTGTTATCTCTTGTTATCTATTTAACGAGTGTTTTATCTGCAGTTTTCTTTGTTCACTGTTGTTATTTATTTGACAATTTTTTGGATTTAAAATTCTCTTTGACCATTACTGTTATTTGTTTGAGAGTTTTTGATCTAAGATTTCTTTTATCTAATATTGTTATTTGTTTGAGATGTTATTGATCTAAGATTTCTTTGTCTAGTGTTTTATTTATTTGAGAATTTTTTTATGTAAGATTTATTTTAGTATTGTTATATATTTGAGATTTTTATCTCACATTTCTTTGTTTAGTATTGTTATTTGTATGATAATTTTTTATCTCACATTTCTTTATCTATTGTTGTTATTTGTTTGAGAGATTTTGATCTAGATTTCTTTGTCTAGTATTGTTATTTGTGTCAAAGGTTTTTTCAATCCAAGATTTCTTTGTCTAGTATTGTTATTTGTGTCAAAGGTTTTTTCAATCCAAGATTTCTTTGTCTAGTATTGTTATTTGTTTGAGGGGGTTTTGATCTAATAGTCTTTTGTCTAGTGTTGTTATTTCTTTCAGAATTTTCTAAGAATTCTTTGTCTAATATTATTATTTGTTTGAGACTTTTTTGATTTAATATTTCTTTGTCTAATGTTGTTATTTGATTGAGAGTTTTTTTTATCTAAGATCTATTTGTATAATAATGTTATTTGTTTAAAAGGGATTCTTTTATCTAAGATTTCTCTGGCTACTATTGCCCCTTAGTGGCACAGGGGTATGTCTGTGGATTTACAATGCTAGAATCCTGGTTTCGATTCCCGTGGTGGGTAAAGCACATATAGCCCATCGTGTAGCTTTGTGCCTAATTACAAACAAACCAAACTGTCTACTGTTGTTATTTGTTTGAAATGTATTTGATCTAAAAGTCTTTTGTCTAGTGTTGTTATTTTTTTTAACAATTTTTGATTCATTTGTCTGGTATTGTTATTTGTATGATAATTTTTTCTCTAAGATTTCTTTATCTATTGTTGTTATATGTTTGAGAGATTTTGGTTTAGATTTCTTTGTCTAATGTTGTTATTTGTTTGAGAGATTTTGGTTTAGATTTCTTTGTCTAATGTTGTTATTTGTTTGAGAGATTTTGGTTTAGATTTCTTTGTCTAATGTTGTTATTTGTTTGATAATTTTTTTTTAATCTAAGATTTCTTTGTATAATAATGTTATTTGTGTGAAATTATTGAATATAGTTATTTAAACATTTCTTTAACAACAAGTAAAAGCTTGGAATGGTCTATTCTTTCATTGGGGGTGTGTCTTGAGCCAGACTAGTTTCGGAGAATTCAACTCCTCACCAGTGTCCCTGGACACGACCAACAATGAAATAACAGACCAAAAAAAAGCCTTTATAGTAGTGAGGTATCGAAATGGTGTATTTAAGTG
>NW_013755112.1:0-1597 GCF_000517525.1 Limulus polyphemus | reverse complement strand
ACTTGAACTACAACCTAACTATATCAAACTGTAGCCGGTATGGTAATACTTGAAGTGCAACACAGCTATACCAAACTGTAGAAACTTTGGCACAAGCCAAATAGATCAAACTGTAGATGGAATAATAACATTTAAAGCGCAAGCCAAACAGATCAAACTGTAGATGTAATGATAACATTTAAATTATAATCTAGCTGTACCAAACTGTAGCCGTTATGGTAACATTTGAAGTACAATCCAACTGTACCAAACTGTAACCGGTATGTTAGCACTTGAGGTACAATCCAACTATACCAAACTGTAGCCGATACGGTAACATTTGAAGCTCAATCCAACTATACCAAACTGTAGCCAGTATAGTAATACTTGAGATACAACCCAGCTATACCAAACTGCAACCGGTATGGTAGCACTGGAAGTACAACTCAGTTATACCAAACTGTACCTAGTACGGCAACACATTAGGCACAGCTCTGAAGGGAGCTTTGATATATTACTTTGTAATCTGACATTTGAACTATGGTTATCACAACATAATGAATATCACAACATATTCACCTTTCCTTTTATATACAAAGGCAAAATTTTGCGTAAGTAGGCTTAGTGAATATTATGTTATACAAATCAGTTTAATCATATTTCTTAGTATTGAGTCTCCTTTGTTTATCATATTCTGATTTCTTGTTTATGTATACATAGCTTTCAACTAATATATAACTGCTTGAATTAATACATGAAACATAAGCTCGTTTCGCATTATATGAAACAGTTTAAACATGTTTTGATCTGTGTTGTACTTTACTGAAAACGTTAAAAACTCACATAAAAACCAAGAGGTTCTGAACACAAACATACCATAGATGAAATGTAATATTGATAGCCAAAATAAATTTACGGTTATCACAAAATTAGTTACCATAAACATATGAACGCGTCGTTAAGCTTTTTAAAGCAACTATGTCACATACACGTAGGCCCGGCATGGCCAGGTGGTTAAGGCACTCGACTCGCAATCTGAGGGTCTCGGGTTCGAATCCCCGTCACACCAAACATGCTCGCCCTTTCAGCCGTGGGGACGTTATAATGTGACGGTCAATCCCACTATTCGTTGGTAGAAGAGTAGCCCAAGAGTTGGCGGTGGGTGGTGATGACTAGCTGCCTTTCCTCTAGTCTTACACTGCTAAATTAGGGACGGCTATCGCAGATAGCCCTCGTTTAGCTTTGCGCGAAATTCAAAAACAAACAAACAAACATACACGTAGATTCTCTCTTGACAGAAACCAGGCCGTATTAAGAAAAACAAAACAAAAAACTTTCAACCTGAATGAACTACGACGTTCTCCACTGCTATGTATACACAGCAAACTTCTGTTTAGACAATTTTAGCGATTACGGATGTTCTTGCTTTTCCGAGAAAATGCTTCAAGCATTAATTTCAGACTTGAATTTCGAAAACAAATTAAATATGTTGTTCAGGCGTAACATTCGGAAATTAGTAGTTTATAAAGGCTCTACGTGCTCAGATTACAAGATTCATAAACAGAAACTAGACTATATAACATAGCTGAACTGGCTCAATATCATACACGTTAATTAT
>NW_013755111.1:0-1264 GCF_000517525.1 Limulus polyphemus | reverse complement strand
GGTTATTCACAGAATAAGCTGATTTAAGAACTCTAACAGATGTTTTATAAACAATGTAAGGGCAAGTGTTGCTCTCCTTTGACATTTGTAGGTACTGACCTGAGTATCAGAAGATAGTTGTGTGTTATTCAGAAGTTGACTGTGGATGAGTAAATCTTTAATGTTAGTGTCTTGTTTATAAGAAATGAGATATTTGTTTAGGAAAATGTGACTGATGGTATTGTCCTGTGTTATGATGTGAAAACTGTACAACAATATGTGTGTTATTTGTGTGTTGAATGGGTGTAACATAATTGTAAGGGGAATGTGTTGATTATCAGTGGAAGTAGAAGTGTATTGGTTGAAAAGAGGTTGGATGTGTGTAGTTGGAAGTTTTCAGTTGTCTAAAATGTTGATTTTATAATTACTGGTATAATTTAAACTCAGCAATCTCTGAAAACTGAATTCAGACTTTTACTGTTAGTGTGTAGATTATCTTCACTGTGATGAAGAGAAGTAGGATAGCCACATTTTTCCAAACGGTTGAACATGTTGATATATATATATATATATATATATGATGTGTGTGTGTATATATATATATAATTATTATACATGCTATAGATCTAGTAACTAAAGAACAAATGGAAGAAACCGAAATCTGCAAGTATTTTCTTCAAGCTATTTTTGCTGTTGACTATTGCCATAAGCAACATGTGGTGCATAGGGATGTGAAACCAGAAAATATACTGATTGACTTCCACAAGAAAATCAAAATAGCAGGTAAAAAATACACTATAAAATTAGTAAAGAAGTCAAGCTTACTACATAAAAAATGTAGAAAACATAAAACAGAATAATACTTTTGTAGGTTGGAGCATATAGTATTTGAAACCTCAGAAGCTGACAAAGAGTTTATAACTTATTAATAGAATATGCTGGACATAAAGAAAACATGTGTAAATCATTAACACACCAGAAAAAAAGTAGTTGGTTGTTATATAATAACTTACAGTACAATTTACACAATAAAAACACTGCCTTACTGCATGGCTATTCATGGGTGAGATGAGGGCACATTTGACATTTGGACATTTTTGACTGCAAACCTGCTAAATACCATCTTGACTATGTCCAATAATGGACCATCGGCCAGTAGTAGAAACCTTTCTTTTTCTTCAGATTATAATACTTTTTACAATGAGTAACTGCCTGTTACTGTTGAATGAGCATTTGATTTTGTTAATGGCTTGACAGTTGGTTGAATATGACACATCTCAGTTAT
>NW_013755110.1:0-1215 GCF_000517525.1 Limulus polyphemus | reverse complement strand
AATAAACATTTTTTACTAGTTGTACCTTTTTTTACATACATAGTAATAAACCAATACACTTGGCGTCTAGCGGAGTCAGTTATATTTTTTCATGTACAAGAAATTATTGTTTAAACTTCACTGTCATTGTCAATTGAACAATAAAAATGCAGATGGTGAAACAACAAAATGAAATTCCTATTATATGTATATATTACCCATAAATCCATACTAAAAAGTAAATGTAACAATCTAATATGCTTAGATTTAAATCATTTAGTGGAATAGGAGCATATTAATTGTTTCCGTTTTTACTTTAGTACAAAAGAAAATTAACCAAATCTTTAAAGTCTCATACATTTCGACATACGTAAGAAAAACGTTCCCTCACCATTCTACTTTTTATCATTCAAAGATCGATTTTATTATTTTACTTAAAATATAGATATTTTAATAGAGTTATTGTTCAACAGCATATTATCTTAAATTATATCTAGTAAATTAATAGAATTTAGGTACCAGTATTTTCATTGTATAACATTTAAACAAGCCATATTTATATAACGATAGCTAGAAAGTTATGTTAATTATTATTTTATTATTATAATTAGGATAAAAACAAACAAAAACAAAAGTGATGAGCAAGAGGTCGATACAATAAGTGTTAATAAAATGGTAAAACTGGCAGGAGCTGAAAGAGTTAATCCTTCTGGCGTGAGTATTACTGAATTATTCTTGGTTACATACGTAACAGAATTGAGAAAATTATCTTATGTTTCTGTCAAGAGATTTTTATACGGTATTTTTAACCTTAACTGTATGCTTAAGATACGACGCCCCCTCCCCAAATGGCAGAGCGGTTAAGTCTTCGGGCTTATAACGATAAAACCGAGTTTCGACACCCATGGTGGGCACCGCACAGATAGCCCATTGAGTAGCTTTGTGCTTAATAACAATAAGATGCAACAGAAGAAATTAATAACAAGTTCAGATAATTCAACGTACTGAATAGTCATCCGTTATATAGGATTGCTGCTCAGAAAGAGGGCAACCAGTAAACAACACTAGCCGCCTACATAGCGTATTTGGTTAAGAGTAGTGGCAGTCAATCTAATAATATAAGGTGCTCACAACTGAAAGTATTCAGCGACATACTGTAATTTGAAACTCTCTATACGAACCTCTGTGCAGTAACCTTGGCTTGTTTACTTTACCACAATATATTGCAAATATCTG
>NW_013755109.1:0-1059 GCF_000517525.1 Limulus polyphemus | reverse complement strand
CTACAGTCTTTCATTTTCTTTAAGATACGTCTGTTACTGTTATAGAAGATTAACTGAATAGATCGATTATTTAGACAAATGATGGCCTTGTGAACTCGAAACTTTTGATGAGTTTTTCTCGATTTTCAAAGCATATTATTTAATCCAAACAACCAGAACTGATTGTGAGGCCTACACTTTTAAGAACATTTGACGGTTTCAAATAATCTTTCAACAAAACGTTCAAAAATTTCTACCAATGCTGCCTCATAATATAATTATTTTCATATATTTTCTCATTATTGTTTATCAAATCATTTAAACTCGAATTCTCAGTTTCAGGCTATTCAAAATTATAACACGTTACGTAATAAATTGAGGACTCGCACCGGATAAATTGTAATTCGTAACAATTTGTGCAGCAAAAACTGAAGCGTAAAACTGAGGGTAGGACTTGGAAGGCCCAGCCCTCTAAACTAATAAAATCGCTTGGTCTTAGATATATGGAATGAGAGGAATGGGGGAGGGGACTGAAAGAACACTAAAGATAATTAAAAGCTCGTGGAGAAACTGCAGTGAGGAGCATACGATTATACGGGGGGGGAAAAAACCTGATATTTACTGGACAAGATTGAAATTAGGCGGATCTGGGAGTGATGGACGTGGCGAATCTTTTACATTGTCACTCAAAGTTGTCCAATAGGCTCTGGTTGTTGTTGAAATTGACGGTGACTTTTTCATTTCTAATATACGGTATATAAGACAATTTTATATTGTAAAGTTCTAAGGAGAATGACCTAGTGGGTTAGGCACCACACCTCAAAGACAAATATATAGTGATTAGGCTTGGAAGACGATTAATATTCAGTTACGTGGTCTCCAGACTTTAGAAATTATGCAGTGTATGCCTTTGTTGTAGGATAATCGGACAAGAAAGGAAATTAAACAGCTGCAGATTGTTATTACTAGTCACGTGCACACACTCACGTATATGTATATTGTATTATAACAGATCCAATATACAGAGAATTGTTACATAAAACAGTAATACAGGTAAAATTTACTAACCGTTGATACTGT
>NW_013755108.1:0-1744 GCF_000517525.1 Limulus polyphemus | reverse complement strand
GGGTGGACAGAGGAGCAGAAGGCAGTATATCTGGCAACGAGCTTGAAGGGACAACCACTGGAAATACTTGGACAGTTGTCAGCAGACGACAGGCACAACTATAGAGCACTGGTAGCGGCTCTAGAACTCAGGTACGGAACCCAAAATCAGTCAGAAGTCTACAGGGCTAGGTTTAGGACGAGAGTCCATGCTGAAGGAGAGAGCCTGCAAGAGCTGGCACAGGACTTGGAAAGCATGGCACACAAGGCCTACCCAACTGCACCACCCGATCTCCTCAAGTTGTTGCTGAGAGATCAGTTTGTAGAGGCCTTGAACAGTCCACAACTTAAGATACAAGTGAAGCAAGCACACCCCTCTATCATGCGTGATGCAATGGCCAGAGCTCTCGAATTTGAATCCTACTTTAAGTCCGGCACAGTGGTACCAAGGTTGGTACAGTCATCTGGATTCAAGGCCAGAAAAGGTCAGCTTTTAGAGAAGTTTAAGGGACTTTGCTGGCACAGTAACAAACCTGGGCACAAGAGAGCTCAATGATGGCAACTACAACACAGGGGACATGATACATCAGGAAAGGCTGCTACCCTGCAAGGCTGTTGGAACTGTGGGGAGCAAGGACATCTGAGGAGCCAGTGTAAGAAAAATATCACCAATAAGTCAGCTTCGGGAAACCAGTAGTGGTTGGTGTTGAGGTACGCCCACCAACCCCCATCGTGAAAGTCCCAACAGCTAGGTGTAAAATGCCAAGCACATATAGTGTCTATGTGACAGAAAACTGGATGGCCAAAGGTGCAACTTTGTCATAGATTCTGCTTCTCAGCAAACTCCTGTGAGTATCAAGATGCTGGATCAAAAAGGAGTACCAGAAGCCATACAGAAGCTCTATGGTGTGACAGGATATTCTGCAAGGCTGTGGGGACCAGTGTGGGTAACTATTGAGCTCATACGCATGAATAACAGACACACAGTATACTTGGCTGACAATGAAGACGAATGCATATTAGGGTTGGACTACTTACTACCGAGGAAGTTTGTAATTAATTTTGATAAAATGACGTTTGGGGACAACAAAGGCCAAATTCCAGTAACTGTTAAAAGAGAGGTTGAACTAACTAGGTGACATCAAGCTGAAGTCAAATTGACTGAAGGAGTTGATGATGGTGAAATGGAACCCGGTATAGATATTAAATCAGAGCAGGAAAAAGACTAAGATTTGAAGCCAATAATTGATTTTTTAAAAGCAAGTGTTTTGCACCCTGATTGGGAGAAGGTGTCTAGCTCAAGCCCTGTGAAAAAGAACTATTGGGCACAATGGGACCAGTTGAAGCTTGAAGATGGTATTCTTCTCCGGAGATGGGAAACTGCAGATGGAAAAGTGACGACCTGGCAAACGAGAAGTTGTGCTGCATCAATCCCATGATAGTTTAACAGGAAGATATCTCGGAATTAAGAAGACATTGAGTCAGCTATGACAGAGATTTTACTGGATAGGTATGAGGCAAGATGTGGAAGAATGGTACAGTACATGTTGTGCTAAAAGGGGACCCAAGCATAAGGGACGTGCGCCAATGAAGTTATATCAAGTTGGCGCACCAATGGGAAGAGTAGCCATTGACATTGCTGGTCCTTTGCCTCAAACTCGTGCTGGAAACAAGTACATTTGTGTGGTGATGGATTATTTCACCAAGTGGCCTGAGGCATATGCAATACCAAATCAGGAAGCTACAACTGTAGCTTCGGCTATTAA
>NW_013755107.1:0-1514 GCF_000517525.1 Limulus polyphemus | reverse complement strand
GAAGCATTACCATAGTTTTGAAATTTACATTCTGTAATGGCAATCAAAGAATTAGCTACATAAAATGGAAAGAATGACAAAATATTCTCTTGCACATGCTAATAATGTCTGGAAGAGCACCTAGTATTGAGCTGGGGGTGAGTTGTAAGAGTGGGTTTATCCTGGTTGCCAAACCTGAATCTAACATCAGAATTTGTGTTCCTGGCACCCCCTGTATTCAAACCTCTTCTCACAAGCTTGCAGGACTAAATGAATGAGCTGTTTTAACAGGGCTTGTTTTTGGATACTGACCTCTTTTAGCTAGTTATAGAAGTATTTGTGGATAATGCAGCAGCTTGATCTGTACATATTGGTCCCTGTAAATCATGCCGCACAATAGAGTGCTAGTTGAAGACGTTTATATTATTTTTCTTCCTGCCTATATTATGAAACTAGAGATAATTAGATGTAGTTTTTTTCAATCTTGAGCCTCAAAGTACCTACTTCATTATTTCAGTCAGTACAATGATGAACAACTTGTTCAAGGTACCTGAACTTTGGTTTAAGATTAAAACTAGTGTCCTGCTTTTGTACTGATGTTTTGATTTTTTGAGAGTTAACAAAGCAAATTAATAAAACCTCATGTATTAATAAATTGGTCAAACAACATGTTACATACTGTTACGACAGCGGAAGTCACGCGTCGCTAGGAGCATGCGCGCTGGAGTTTGAAGAAAGACCGTGACTTAGCGGGCAACCTCACGAATGTCCCAGTGTTTTGCTAGGCGCCAACTTTTTTAGTATATAAGCCAGAGATAGATTGAAGAGAAATAATTGAGTCAAGCAAACAGTAGGCACCGTAAGTAAAGTGTATGAATCGCTGTGAATTATAGCGTGTGTTTATAAAAGTGGTTAAGTTTAAAGTGACTGTGGAAATTAAGTATATTACAAAGTTTGTAACGAGAAAGAATAAACTAGTTTTAATTAAGAAAGGACTTGTATCGCTGAAGTTTCTCGGAAAGAATTTTTACGGGAAATTATCAAACAAGCAGATACGTAACAAATTGGTGTCAGAGAGTGGGACAGAAAATAGAAAAAAAAAGAAGATGGAAACGAGAAGTGACAAATCAAACTACAGCTTAGCAGATTTGATGGCAGCAATACAAGAACAGCAAAAGAAACAAGAAGAGAGATTGCAGCAGTGGCAAGAAACCTGCAAGAGTGGCAGCTCGAATAGCAAAATAAACAAGAGAGATTACAGCAGTTGCTGGAGGAAAGAGAAAAGAAACAAGAAGAACGAGAAAATAAACAAGAAAAGAGACTACAGCAGTGGCAACTAGAACAAGAAAGAAAACAAGAAGTACAAATGAAAAAGCTTAGTAAATTTCAAAGTGAATTAAATACCTTACAGGACAATTTACTGTCTTTTACACAAGGAGGATATATTAGCCATGGATATAATCAGCCTCAGAGAACAGGATGCCCCTTCCAGACCCTGCAGCTAAACCCTAATGCAGACATCTTCAGTCCTGTCC
>NW_013755106.1:0-1061 GCF_000517525.1 Limulus polyphemus | reverse complement strand
CAGTATTGAACAACTGAACAATTTGAAACTGGATTAATGTTACAGGTGAGGTACCTCAGGACTCATTCTTAGGACCTTTGCTCTCTTTGATTTACATCAATGATATAGATGAAGGAATGGTCAATAAATTATTTAAATTTGCTGATGATATAAAGGTCTTGGGTGTTGCTTGCTGTGAGGAGAATGCTACTGCTCTACAAATGCATTTATTTATATCATATATTGAGTAAGGTCAATAAATAGCAGATGGGTTTTAATTATAATAAATGCATGTGGGTTATCATAATTTGAATTATAAGTTTAATTGGATGGGAATAACCTTAACAGTGTCATGAAAGAAAGGGATCTTGGTGTAATGGTTGAGCAGTCTCTTAAGCCATCCAAGCAGTGTGCTGTTGCTAGTGGTAGGACAAATAGGATTTTAGGTTGTATCTACATAAATACTGAATACAAGTCTAATGAGGTTATAATTTCATTGTATAAGTCACTGGGTAGGCCACATTTGGAGTATTGTGTTCAGTCTTGGGCTCCTTACCTTAGGAAGAACATTGAATTTAGAAAACTTAGTTACACAGAAATTATAAATGATCACTATATTTTCAAACATATCTCCATGACAATCTTCAGCTGCAACTTAACGCGTTACATCTCGAAATAATACGATCAAATGGCCAGTAGCTACAGTAAATCATCATGAACCGTGAATAAAGTTAGCTACCATATTAAGTAATTCTTTGCCCATAGTTGAGCATAAAATAAGCCTGAAACAAGTTAAATAAAAAATTGGAATATTTAAAAACCTGCAAATAGGAATCGTAAAGAAACAAGGAAACATGGCTGTAGATACTGTAGACCTTATTTACTCAAAGTACAAATCCCTATTTTGACTCCACCAAATGTAATTCTAGGTAACAGCATGGAGTCAAAGTAGGGGTGTGTAGTTTGAGAAAATAATGTCTACAGTATCTGCAGCCTTTGTTTCCTTACTTATTTTACTTCACCGTTTCTCTTCTCAAAACTGAGTAGAGTTTCTTCTTCAACATTGGCTTTTCAGGTGACAA
>NW_013755105.1:0-1059 GCF_000517525.1 Limulus polyphemus | reverse complement strand
TACACAATATTGTTAAATCTTTTGTCTTCTTATTGACAGTACACAGTATTGTTAAATCTTGTGTCTTCTTATTGATAGTACACAGTATTGTTCAAGCTTGTGTCTTCTTATTGATTCGTACACAGTATCGTTAAATATTGTGTCTTCTTATGGACAGTACACAGTATTGTTAAATCTTTTGTGTTGTTATCGACAGTACACAGTATTGTTAAATCTCGTGTCTTCTTATTGACAGTACACATAATCGTTAAATCTTGTGGCTTGTTATTGATAGTACACAGTATCGTTAAATCTTATGCCTTGTTATTGATAGCACACAGTATCGTTAAATCTTATGGCTTGTTATTGATAGTACACAGTTTCGTTAAATCTTGTGTCTTCTAATTGACAGTACACAGTATTGTTAAATTTTGTGTCTTCTTATTGACAGTACACAGTATATTTAAATCTTGTGGCTTGTTAGTGATAGTACACAGTATCCTAAAATCTTGTCTTCTTATTGATAGTACCTAGTATCGTTAAATCTTGTGTCTTCTTATTGACAGTACACAGTATTGTTATATCTTGTATCTTCTTATTGATATCCCACAGTATTGTTAAATCGTGTGTCTTCTTATTGATAGTACACAGTATCGTTGATTCTTGTTGACCTTTAGTGATAGTACACAGTATTGTTAAAACGTTTGTCTTCTTATTGATAATACACAGTATCGTTAAATCTTGTGGCTTGTTAGAGATAGTACACAGTATTATTATATCTTGTGTCTTCTTACTGACAGTAAACAGTATTGTTAAATCTTGGGTCTAGTTATTGATAGTACCCAATATCGTTAAGTCCTCTCGCTTGTTAGTGATAGTACACACTATTGTTAAATCTTGTGTCTTCTTATCGACAGTACCAGTATTGTTAAATCTTTTGTTTTCTTATTGAAAGTACACAGTATTGTTAAATATTGTGTCTTGTTGTCGACAGTACACAGTATTGTTAAGTCTCGTGTCTTCTTATTGACAGTACACATAATCGTTAAATCTTGTGGCTTGTTATTGATAGTACACAGT
>NW_013755104.1:0-1060 GCF_000517525.1 Limulus polyphemus | reverse complement strand
ATTGTTTCTAGTTGGTTCCTTGACTAACTGGTGAATAAAGCCATCCTGAACAGTTTCCAAAAATCTTTCTCCTTTATGGTTTGATACTAGAATTTCCCAATCTATATGCCTGAAGTTAAAATCACCCATAATTATGACTTCATTAACAGCTGAAATCTTAATATCATTGTAAAGTTTTTCACTAATTTCATCAATATCATCTGGTGGTCTGTAACAAATTTCCACTAATAGCCTTTTCCCTTTATATCCACTAATAGAAACCCAAATGGATTCAATATCTTTGCTATTGTCTTTGATATCATCAACTTCAACAGGATGTAACTCACATTTTACGTATAAAGCCACTCCTCCTCCCCTTTTTACTACTACATCCCTATTAAATAGACTGTAACCCTGTATTTCAAAAAAAAATCCTGTCATCAAAATCATCTATGTTTAACCATGTTTCAGTTATTCCCATTATATGAAAATCCTCCATTCCTACCAGTGCTCTAAAGACATCTATTTTATTTCTTATACTTTTAACATTACAATAGTAACAATTAAGCCCATCCTTATAACTACTTCTATAATTATTTCCTATGCTATACATTTCTCTGCCTCTTATTATTTTTGCATTTAGTTTTTCCTGGCTCTCACCACTGTCTAGTCCTTGTTTAAAACTTCCATTACAGCTGAGTTAATAGCCTTAGTAAATAAGCCAGCCCCTACTCTATTTAAATGCAAACCATCCGCTGCACAAAAACCCCTTCTCTCACTGAACTGATCTCACAAGTCCAACCAGCCAATCTGCCCATCCTTAAATACTAATCTAAACCTAGCCTTTAGCCCTAATGACCTACTTATAACTTCATCCCCACAGTTAATTCTGGGCAGTATCCTTGACAAAACTAAGTTATGTCCGTTTTCTTTAAGTGCCTTTATCAGCCCCTTATACTTATTAATTGGCTCCTCTGACCTACCTTTCCCTACATCATTAGCCCCTAAATGCACCACAAAAACTACATCACTGCTAGCCACCTTTGTTATATCGCTTGCTCTGTCAGTTATATCCTCCACC
>NW_013755103.1:0-1808 GCF_000517525.1 Limulus polyphemus | reverse complement strand
CTGTTTACAACATAGACCCCCCCCCCGGGTATCGAAACCCGGATTCTAGCATTGTAAGTCCGCAGACATACCACTGTGCCACTGGGGGAGGGGCACATCAAAAAAGGAAAGACAAATATTAACTCTTCTAGCTCAAAATAAACTTCTATAAAATAAGTTCAAAACGCTCGTTCATCTCCTCAAACAGTGAGTTAAGGTCAAGGAGAACTACATCACAAAATTACCAAATTCCTTTAAATAAAAGGAAAACGTTAAATCATGCTCTTTAGTATATTAGGGATGTCACGTTATGTTGATGCTAAGATAAATACAAATGTTGAGGTTAAAGTTTTCCTAATACAGATCTCTTTAAGTGTGGAAAGAACTCGGTAATCTTTTGAAATATACTTGTGTTGCTTTGGAATGGATCAAATAGCATGGCTGGTCCCGAAGGCCGCCTGTGAAGAACGTTATACAAACGGCTTCTTTTGTTCCTTAGAGTGTTAACGTGAGGACAACATGAGTGCCCATTTTTCTTAATAGCACGTAACGTTCCAAGATTCCTCAAGTCTGTATTCGTATCAATCTTTCACGAGATCACAATGGCTTTCTGCGCGAAATTACTGGTGGAAACCAACGAATGGTCACTAATGTGATATAACTAACTAATTTACAGAAAGCCTAGAATGTTTATGTATATGACTACATATAAAAAAAAATATATTGTGACCGAGTTAAACATCGAATTGAGTGGTGGGCAGAGCACAGATAGCCCATTGTGTAGCTTTGGGCTTAATTACAAAGAAACAAACAAACTTTTAACGTGCCAAATATTGCGTATTTCGTTTTCTGTTTGGCATCATTACTTTAGCCAAAAAACACGTCATCTCAACTTCCCGTGATTTGAACGTCTCTAATATTATAAAAGCCACAAAATCGCACGTTTTCATTGGAAATGTAAATAGTATTACAACATATCTCTTCGGGTTTTTTTTTACTGTCGTTGTTGTTTTTTCACATTGTACGATATTCTGCACTTTCCATCATGCTATGTATTTATATGTTTTGAATTTTGCGCAAAGCCACACGAGGGAAGAGTAGAGGGAAGGCAGCTAGTCATCACCGTAACGTTATAACGTCCCTACGGCTGAAAAAGGGAGTATGTTTGGTGGAAGGAGGATTGCAAGTCGAGCGTCCTAATCACCTTGCCATATCAGGCCTGCAATCCTTACCTATTTCATTAGAACATTTACCTGGTATATGATGTAAATGCTAACATTTTATTATTGTAAATGATGGATTAAAACTACATCTTATTCTGCACAGCCACAAAACAACTATTAGAAGGAGATTTTGTTTCATTCATCTTTCTCAGATGTATTTTTCTGTAATGTTTAAGTTTACTTGTTTTTATAAAATAGTTTTTGAATAATATCACTTAGTTTTGTTTCTTGGCAGAGATAAGTTGGAACTTACTTTGATTTATACCAGGGTTTATTTTAACGTGCAGTAGACCCATACTTGTGCAGTACTAAAATTTAGAATAAAAACTCCAATCTCATATAAAGAAACAAGAAGCGAATGCATGACTATGATACTGAAAAGCAAAATAAGTATGTTTTTAATTTTACATATGCTGATTAGAACTTTGTTTTAAAATTTTTGTTAAATACTAAGATGGTTGAAACTTAAAACACTGTGTTTATATGACAAGAAATATATTTTTACTTTTACATATGTTGAATTGTACTTTAATTTACAATCTATGTCAAACACTACATGGTAAAAGATGGCTAAAAGAGTAAAACTTTAATAAATTCAAGATTTGC
>NW_013755102.1:0-1139 GCF_000517525.1 Limulus polyphemus | reverse complement strand
GGTCAGTGTTTCTTATGTAAATAAACATGATCAGTATCAACATTATAGATTAACATACCTAGAAATATTTCTGTTCTGATCTGATTAAAGTAGTTTCAGTTTAAGATGAATATGTATCCTTTTTTATTATAAAACTCTTCATTATATAACAAAATAATGACATTTGAATGTTACAAAGTTCAAGAAATGCAGAAGAATGACTTTTAAGTCAAGGAATCAGAATAAACACTTAATATTGAAGGAGTACAAGAATGTTTCCTTATAAACACACACACACACATTTAGGTTTATAATAAGTTAGAAAATAATGCACAGAGTAAAAAAATGTTTGAATGCTTTTTACAACAAACTGTAATTCAGGTATCATGTTTTAAATAAATGTTTTAAAATTTTTATAATTATGAATAATTTCCAATTACAGACTTGATTCTACGTACAGTGCCGATCAGTAGTTTATTTGATGACTTACTAATTCTTTTGACATCTCCGTATGTTCGTGCAGATGCTTATTTTCATCTTCAGTATACTGCAACGTTTTAAGAAGTGACTTGTAAGGGTTTTTCATGGTGTCAGTGTCTTCAGAACTTCTTAGCCTAAAAGTAAATCACATATTAAGAGAAATTACAATATTTTCTAACACATTAATAAGACCATAACCCGAGAGGGTGAGAGAAATGCTACTTTCAAAGTTTGAGTATGTCGTCGTATTTTGTACTAAAAATAACGTGTTTCTTCAATATTGTTATATATATATATATATATTTAGTAGCTTATAAATGTTTCAATCTCTCTTTTATAAAGCAATTTTTAACTTTCGACTGGTGTATTTAAATGTTTTACACTCACAAAAAATAAACCTATCATTCTATAGGTATTTCAAGAACTTGTAACATTCCGCCACAATTTAATTCTTTGTATTGTTAGCTGACACTGGGCAGCTGTAGTATATAATTGAATTGAGTTGTTTAAACATTTGTTTAACAACAAGTAAAAGCTTGGAATGGCCTATTCTTTCATTGGGGGTGTGTTTGTAAGCCAGACTAGTTTTGAAGAATTCCACTCCTCATCAGTGACCCTGGACACTACCACTTAAATACACCAGTTCGATTTTTGATACCTCACTACTATAAAGGCTTGGT
>NW_013755101.1:0-1060 GCF_000517525.1 Limulus polyphemus | reverse complement strand
AAAATACTCAGTTCAATTACACACTCTCTGACTGCAGTTCAATTACTCATTGTCCCGTCACGTTGTGACCATCTTATATATACCAGCATACCCCCAATCTAATAGTCTCCCGATAATTCACGAAGGTTCGAGAAGGACGTGGCGTGATACTAGTCACGTGACCTCGCTGACGTAACAATATCTTAGAATGCCTCAGCGCACTATACAAATTTCAGCAAAACAGATCTACTCTAGCAAACATTATTTAAAAAACATGGACCCTATAAGTTAACACTGACTCTTCCTTTACTCTAAGCATACCTTCTAAAACACAAAATTTTAAAGAAAAACAATATACAGAAGCATTACTCTGAAAAAAACTAAAATCGATAGAAAAAAGAACGATATGTATAATTATCAAACAGTAATAATAATAAATAAACTATACTATACTTTTACCTAAAATAACTTTCTAGATTTACACGTAAATTTTAATCAAACTTCTAGTTTACCATCATCATGTAGTTTTAGTCACTTGTTTGAAATTTTTCGCTCTTCTAATCCTTCAACTATTTATATGCAAAAATTTATTGTTGTTCACATTATATATAACACCTGTTGTGACTGAGTGTGATCTATAGATCGGAAGTTTGTGTAATATTTTTCTCATGAACGCTAATAATAATTTTTAACAAATCGTTCTTTACTTTCCTTATATGGTTTCCAAATAAGAATAATATAATACCATTTTAACTGCACACCTTCTGATAAAGCTTCCATATGTCAACCACTACAAACTTGTATCATTTAGACCATGTGTCTCACCCCACTGAGAAAAGGTGAGCCCATCTCAAGGAGTGGTACATATCATTATACAAAGTGATATAAGTTAGGGTATTTCTCCACTTTAAATGCTATTTTGAAAAGACAGTGACATATGCAGTTTTGGATTCTGGTGTTTAGCAATTTTACTGTGTCTGAAATTCATCCGTAAGTCGCACTTCCTTTGTCCTTGGCGGACGTGAATTATCATTCTTTTTGTGTTTGTCTGATGCGGGCGTTTAAAACGAGAATCCTTTCA
>NW_013755100.1:0-1060 GCF_000517525.1 Limulus polyphemus | reverse complement strand
GGCCTCAGCTCCTCTTTTAAAGATTACAAATCCCTCACTGCCATACATACTGGATTGTGATGCCAGTAATGTTGGAACTGGAGGAGTGTTGTCTCAGAAAGTGGGTGAAACGAACATATGGTGACCTACTTCAGTAGGGTCCTGAGTACACCAGGGATGAACTACTGTGTAACATGGAGGGAACTCCTTGCTATAGTAAAGAGTCTGACATGTTTCTATTCTTACCTTTATGGCGCCAGGTTTACCATCAGGACAAACCATGCTGCATTATGCTGGTTAAGATCATTAAAGAACCCAGAAGGGCAACTGGTACTTTGGATCAGAAAGATAGACCAGTATAATTATGATATTGAATACAGAGAAGGAAAATCTCATGGAAATGCCGACGGACTGAGCCGAAGACCCTGCAAAAATGACTGCAGACATTGCTGCAAAAGCGAGGTTGAACTAACCAGGTGCCATTAAGCTGAAGTGAAAGCGACTGAAGGAGTTGATGATGGTGAAGTGGAACCAGGTATAGATATTAAAGCAGAACAGGAGAAAGACCAAGATTTGAAACCAATAATTGATTTTCTACAAGCAAGTGTTTTGCGCCGTGCTTGGGAGAAGGTGTCTAGCTTAAGTTCTGTGACAAAGAACTACTGGGTGCAATGGGACCAGTTAAAACTTGAAGATGGTAGTCTTGTCCTGAGATGGGAGACTGCAGATGGGAAAGTGATGACCTGGCAAACAGTTATACCAGAAAGTTACAGGAAGTAGTGCTGCCTCAATCCCATGATAGTTTAACAGGAGGACATCTTGGAGTTAAGAAAACATTGAGTCACCTATGGCAGAGATTTTACTGGATAGGTATCAGGCAAGATGAGGAAGAATGGTGCAGGACCTGCAGTACATGTTGTGCAAAAAGGACCAAAGCATAAGGGACGTGCTCCAATGAAGTTATATCAAGTTGGTGCACTAATGGAACGAGTAGCCATTGACATTGCTGGTCCTTTGCCCCGAACTCTTGCTGGAAATAGGTACATTTGTGTGGTGATGGATTATTCACCAAGTGGCCTAA
>NW_013755099.1:0-1060 GCF_000517525.1 Limulus polyphemus | reverse complement strand
CCGAATATAACTTTACGATACACTTAATTTCAACAATCACGCTAAAACAAACGCTGTAACAACGAACGTTAACTTCAACAATACGTCTCTCTCTGACCGCAGTTCAATTACTCATTACCTTACCGTCACGTTGTCACCCTCTTTTATATACCAGACTAACCTCTATCTAGTAAATGCTAGAGCATTCGCCAAAGTACAGGATAGTTCTAGAAAGTAGAGGGCGTGAGAATAGTCACGTGATCTCGATGACGCAACAATATCTTTATTACATATTTGCGAGTCAAGCGCCCTGACCACCTGGCCATGCCGGGCCCGTGAGGAAAATATAAATTAATAAACTGTACGAGACTGGTACATCTTTACCGTTTCCTTGTTCGAACCTTATACCTCATTAGCGTTCGACCAACCATGTAAGATCGTATTTTATTATATTTATTGTGTTTATTTTATGGAAGATGTAATGAAATTGGTCAGATTCTCAAAATTTTGCAATTAATTGAATAAAATGTGATATCAAAAATGGAATTATCTGATCTTTATGGTTTTCAATCAAAGTTTGTTTACAGCAAAATGAACGAATGTAAACTGAATCTTTGGATTTTACATTGCTTCTGGTTGTGTCAAGCTCATTCTCACACATGTTACTTCCAGACATGCAAACTGCATTATGAGCTCAAAAAACCAGGGTCCATGAGTCGGCTTTTTCCGTTAGAAGTCTTGAGTATATACGTGGGCGCTATGAGTAACATATATTTACCTCACAAAAACATAGAATAGTTACAGTACTAGGCTGATTCTGACAAATATTATTTATTGACATGCACGCTACATTCTAAGCCCCTAAAAACAGGTCCATGAGTTATTTTCCGCTATATACTAAAGCGCTATGAGTTGTGTATGTTTATCTCACAAGAACGTGAATGTGTTGTTTTACTTTGCTAATTTTCATATGTTACTAAGTAGCATGCGAGCTACAGACTAAGGTCAGAAGAAAAACGGGGATTTGTGGTCCAGTTTTTCCACTAGAGGACTTGCAGTACTTAGTCAAGTGCTATGAATT
>NW_013755098.1:0-1059 GCF_000517525.1 Limulus polyphemus | reverse complement strand
GGGGTTCGACATTAGAGACGGTGCAACGCTACCTGGTCTGCGCTATGACAAAGTTACCCGTTTGTGCGTGTTAACTTATCTCATGATAAACGATTCTGGCGTGTAAATCAAATCTAATAATTAGGCGATTAAATAGGTGGGTGATCATGACAACGATTAATATCCGATTGTAACAACCTTACTTCAAGTACTTCATATTAAATATTATAGGATTTATTAGGCTTATATTAACTGGTAAGATTGAGCTTCTCTTAGATTTGCCGGTTTTAGCAATATTGATTATTTGTAAGAATATATCACACATGCCAAAGTTGAAACTCAACAATACATACTACATTAGTTGGAAAGAAAACAAAGCTGATAAAACGTTTTGTAAAATATCTTGAAGTATTACAATTAGATAGAAGTAAAGTGAAATAAATGTAAAAATTATATAAAGATACAAAAAAATATAAAACAACTAATTTATTTTTTCATCAGATACATAAGTGAATTTAATTTTAAAATGTAACATCTAATTTATTTCTATTCAAATTATTATATATGCTTGGCGAAAATTTGTCGATTATTATTTGGTTAATTAAAGTGACAGTATTGGAATCCCATTTAAGCGTTTAAAAAATGTTAAAATAAAATATCAGCTCTGGATATGTTGTAAATCGTAATGAACTAACTGATGTAACGTATATTTGAATCATGGACTTGTGGTTAGGACGCTCGACTCGCAATCTGAGGGGGTGCGGCAGTGTAGAGCGACAAGAAATCAGAGGCTCACTTTTAATTAACATTAAAGTAGCAGAGACCGGCAAAACATTTGTAGGCAGGTTATTATCTTTATGTTGACAGTACTTCTTTAAATACGGAATTCCTAGAATAATAATACAAGAACATTATAATTACACATACCGAAATCTACAATTCCACTTGTCTTAGGCTTAACAACACTAGCTAAGCCTTTATTAAGTACGGTCAATATTCCATAGAGAGATTTGTTTGTTTGTAGTTATGCACAAAGCTACACCACGGGTATCGAAACCCGGTTTCTAGCGTTGTAACTCC
>NW_013755097.1:0-1063 GCF_000517525.1 Limulus polyphemus | reverse complement strand
ATATATCTAAATTTAGGTGACAGAAACAGAAGCTTGTGTTTAAGTTTAATGACGAGGAACCCACTTTATAGAAAATAAAAGCTTGGAGACGGCTTAACTGGGTAATGAAGAAAACTTTATTATAAATGTACGAGTCAAGCCGTCTCTAAACTTTTAGATGCTGGTGTTATTCCCTTCCTTAGAATTGTTTGGATGTATTTCTAGTTTTGAATATCGTTTGATTGTAAATAAAGTTGAAAATACAATCATAGAAAGATAGAAACTTTAAAGACTTTCATTATTCATATTTACTTAATTTTAATCTTAAATTATGTTCTTGTTTGTTACGCGTGTTGTTGGTGACAGATGAAAAGCATGGAAAATCCATTCCGTATAAATACTACATCTGAAATAATAAATTGGTTACCAATTACAATGGAAAGCGAGAGAATATTATATTTGTTAAACATGACGAACATAAGCCATATACACATATATATATGTATATATTATTCAATTTACTACCCCCCCCCCAGTGGCACAGCGGTATGTTTGCGGATTTACTACGCTAGAAACCGGGTTTCGATACCCTCGGTGGGCAGAGCAGAGATTGTGCATCTTTATACTTAACTACAAACAAACAATTTACAACACATTTTATACAGAAAATGGTTGTCGTAATGAATGTGTTACGTTTTTACATAACCATGGTAAGGAACACTTGTATTGGGATTTTGAAAACAAGGGATGCACATTAGCAAGTGTTATTACAAGATAAAAACAACACACTTAAATCTGGGGTTTTTCTGTAATTATTAAATAAACTTTTGAAGTAGACGTCGCACATTATATATATATATGTATATCTTAATCCATGAGAACGAGAGCGTGTATAACTTTAAAACAATCTATAGCTACGTTTATATATATATATAGTTGAAAAGTGTGTAGCACCACATCGGGTATAAGGGAAACAATGAAGATTTTTATGCGAGTATACGATAATGTAATAAACTCAAAGTACTTATAGTATTTTGGCACTTGTGTACAAAGTTAAAATCATAAATAATATTCACCGTTAAAC
>NW_013755096.1:0-1058 GCF_000517525.1 Limulus polyphemus | reverse complement strand
GACGAGGAAATGTCCTGGCTGAAGGAAGTATTCAAGCGTTTGAAGCAGCAAACCTCAAACTCCATCCCAAGAAATGTTATTTGTTCCAGAAAGAGGTGCTTTACTTAGGCCACATTGTAAGTGAGCATGGTGTGCAAACTGATCCTGATAAGGTGAAAGCAGTGCGCGACTGGCCAACACCAGACAATGTGGGAGAGTTAAGAAGTTTTTGTGACTCTGTACCTATTACCGGAAGTTTGTGAAGGACTTTGCAACTATAGCTGCTCCACTACATGATTTGACCCAAAAAAGCCAGAAGTTTGAATGGACAGTTTCTTGCCAACATGCTTTCAAAACATTGAAAGAAAAATTGGCCTCTGCTCCACTTTTGAAGCTTCCAGATCCCTCACTGCCGTACATATTGGTGCTAGTAATGTCGGAATTGGAGGAGTGTTGTCTCAGAAAGTGGGCGAAAACGAACATGTGGTGGCCTACTTCAGTATGGTTTTGAGTAGACCAGAGAAGAACTATTGTGTAACACGGAGGGAACTCCTTGCTATAGTAAAGAGTCTGACATATTTCCACCCTTACCTCTATGGTGCAAAGTTTACCATTAGGACACACCATGCTGCATTATGCTGGTTAAGATCATTGAAGAACCCAGAGGGACAACTAGCATGCTGGATCGGGAAAATAGACCAGTATAATTATAATATTGAATATAGAGAAGGAAAATCCCATGGTAATGCTGATGTACTGAGCCGAAGACCCTGCAAAAATGACTGCAAACATTGCTGCAAAAGAGAGGTTGAACTAACCAGGTGCCATCAAGCTGAAGTCAAGCTGACTAAAAGAGTTGATGATGGTGAAGTGGAATCGAATATAGATATCAAGGCAGAACAGGAATAGACGAATATTTGAAGCCAATGATTGATTTCCTAAAAGCAAGTAAATTGCGCCCTGCTTGGG
The DNA here is from genome assembly GCF_000517525.1 of Limulus polyphemus. Taxonomy (NCBI): domain Eukaryota; kingdom Metazoa; phylum Arthropoda; class Merostomata; order Xiphosura; family Limulidae; genus Limulus; species Limulus polyphemus. The sequence continues at coordinate 110 of NW_013755096.1, read as the reverse complement.
AGAAGGTATCTAGTCTAAGCCCTGTGACAAAGAACTATTAGGCACAATGGGACCAGTAGAAACATGAAGATGGTATTCTTCTCCAGAGATGGGAAACTGCAGATGGGAAA
>NW_013755095.1:0-1263 GCF_000517525.1 Limulus polyphemus | reverse complement strand
GAAAAATGTACACATCTTTTAATATTTGGTGAAATAATCTTAAAACATCTTTTTTTGCATGTCTTTACATTTTCCCATATAATTTATTATGCTTTCCTGTCCTTTAGCACTGTTATTTATTGCAACACAGGTCATTGGGCATCCCCAGCCAATATTTCCATATAGTGGGCAGAGAAACTTCAGCCCTTGGCAGAATGTGGTGGGCCTTTGGGTATTATACTATCTCTTGTGAGCCGAGCAGGCATTGGCTTATATATAGAAAATTATTAAACCTTTCAGATATGCATCTTAACACGTAATTAAGTAAAATATAAAACTAAAACCTAAATATGATGCAACTGTCTATCTAACTAACGTTTTTATAGAGAAATAATTTTGAAGTGTCAGAGACAAAGCAGTAACAATGCTAATAGCAGTTTGACTACTTCTCTATGTAATTCTTCTCACCAATTTTAAAATATCAGTTAAAAGAATGTACTTCAAAAAGTGCTCTTTCTATTGGTTATGAACATCTAGAAAGAGTTTGTAGAAATTTATTTCTCCTTTCTTCGAATGTACTCTATGGAACTTGAAAAAAGAATGTGTAAACAGAGTAATTAACATAGATTCTTTCTATATACATGGAAGGTTAACATGAGTCAAGAACTGTTCAGACTACAAAGACACAAATTTAACATTTTGTGAACTTGCGGATCACGAGAGAATAAAACAAAGCTAAGAAATTTTCTTTAATGTTTCTTTTGAAATAAAGGAATTAAAACTTAGATAATATAAAACTTTGAACTATAATGTAAATTTTAAATGTAGCTAAGTAAATTCTTGTGACATGCACAGAAAAGGGTCACTGTAAGAAAGGGGTTAAAGGAACACCAGATATTTGTGAGAAAGCTAACTTTAAGGGGTAATGATAACATTTTTTATGTTAGAATTATGGTGTTTTTAGGTTGTGTAGAGTATAGAAGAAACAAATTATTTTCAATACTACTATGACCTTCGTAGTACCTTACTTAGTATTCTACAAGAGGTTTGGGTGCAATATACCAAGCAGTGTTTGTTGTAGGCTGGCAAGAAAATAATAATAATAACTACAAATGAGCCATTTTGGGCAGATTTTTCTTTTCCTTGTAAGCCTGAAATACATGCTTTTTTGTGTGCATTTTTATGTGTACAGCCTCAGCAGTCGGTAGTAAAGGTTTTAAAGTATTATTGCGTATCTGGTCGTTTGTTAATTTCTGGTATAAATTCTTTCCGAGAAACTTCAGT
>NW_013755094.1:0-485 GCF_000517525.1 Limulus polyphemus | reverse complement strand
GATAAACAGATGGAGCAGGATAAACACCTTTTGGTAATAGCCCCTGAGAACTTGGATTATTTGGAATTTCATGCAAAGCTACTCGATGGCTATCTGCGCTAGCCGTCCCTAATTTAGTAGTAATAGAATAGAGGGAAGGCAGCTAGTCAATAACACCCACCGCGAACTCTTGGGATTCTCTTTATCAACGAATAATGGGGTTGTTCGTCACATTATAATGCCCATACGGCTGAAAGGGCTCAAATATGTCTGGGTGCGCCTATATGTGTCGTGCCCGGACTGTGAATCCGATTACTCATGGCACGCATCTGTTTCTGCAAAACACCCTCCGCACTTTGAGGCGTGGATGTGCTATAAGAGTGACGGTAAGATCCCTCCCTCTAGCCGAAGAGTTTTCCAGCTGGCTTCACTCAAGTCTACCATTTTAAAATTAGAGACGGCTATGCGTAGATAGCTCTAGAGTAGCTTTGTGGAAAATTCTGGAA
>NW_013755093.1:0-1059 GCF_000517525.1 Limulus polyphemus | reverse complement strand
AAACAAATATTTCGTAACGACAAGTTGTTCTGGTTAGCTGCCCTCATCTAATCAATAGTTTAAAATTAGAAGCAAACAATACCTGAATCCCAACTAGTCTCTGACCTGGCTATTTAACTTACCTGTATGTAAAGAGGGATTTATTATTTTATTTATTTCTTTTGCTGGAGATTTTTGCTTGAGATATATTTGGTCAAACATACATCTACAAATTTTAAAGTTTTCAATATCCATAATTTATTTACATTTCTAGCATATATCTAGTTAAACATTGTTTGTTTGTATGTTTTTGTCTGGTATATTCTCACTCGAGCTGCTGCGTTAGTGCAAAAATGATTCTATTTATGATATTTTATTAATATGAATAGAGCTTAGTTTTGAAATAAAATACTCGTTACTTTTGGATCAACATTTAGCCGAAGTTCAGTAACTAAATAGGATGCCATTTACTTTAACACTTTTATAATACTGTCGATAAGCAAGGACGGATTTGTTTATTTTCTGTTCCTCGCTATTGAAAGTAAAGGTTCACGCTGAAGTGTCCGATCCAATATTGATAGATATTTAGGTTTAATTACACAGGGATGGTCAGAATTAAAGTTATTTCTCTTCGCATCTTTCTTGGTTTGTTGGTAATTTTAGCGGTGCTTGAAGTAAAAGGCGTGGCTTATGTGCAGTTTGAGATGACTTGCCATGGTCGAACGAGAGGATAAGCTGTGCAGCGCATGCGTCATTGTGCCCACCAAGTTGTGTATTTCTATTAGTTTATAAATTCAGAAATGTGTTCACAGATGTAACAGGAATCGGGCCTTCCTGTTGAAATTAGAAATACTGTGTTCTCCGGTAGTTCAGTACTGTATACAGTCGATAGATGTTTTTTTCGTCTCAAGTGAGCAGACGTCATGTATACGTTTATTCACACTAAGTTTTGTTTTTAAATCTTGAATTTTTTACCAAAGAATTGTTCAATTGAGGCCTTACAAATATTTCAGTATGATTTAGTTTGTGTTACGCTTTTACTCTGATCGTAAAGTAGTACTTTTAACGAACAGAACTACT
>NW_013755092.1:0-2773 GCF_000517525.1 Limulus polyphemus | reverse complement strand
ACTTTAATATAAGTTTAACATAACAACAAATGTACAACGTTTCGACAAGGTTTTGTCATCATCAAGACTTGTAACTGATGACGACAAAACCTTGTTGAAACGTTGTACATTTGCTGTTATGTTAATCTTATATTAAAGTTTTTCTTCATTACTCATTCAAGCCGTCTCCAGCCCATTATTAATCTCAAAGTGGGTTCCTCGTCATCGAATTAGAGTTTAGAGTAGTTATTCTAGTGTATTTTAGTTGAGTTTAGGTTTTAATCTGCAGATAGAATTAAGCCTAATCTTACGGCATTAGGTTCGATAACATATCATCAAGTTTAATGTAAAGATACTACAAACACAGGTTTGTTTGAATTCGCTGTAGTTCACGCATATTGTTTGAGTCTACCTTACGTCACCTCGAGATCAGCATGTGGCGGGAACTCAAATGGACATGCGACAACTGCTAAGATTCGAAAGTTGATTATCAATGGAACTGTTTTCAATGCGTAACAAACCAAATGAAGAGATTATGATAACAACACAGTGAACTGTAACAGTATTACATATATGGACATGACCTTGAAAGGGTTAAGAGTATGTGTTCGAAGTGTTGGGTACACATCCTAATCCTCGTGTATTAATAAAATTAACATTTTCCTGATTAATCCCACTGTAACAGTATTACATATATATGAACATGGCCTTGAAAGGGTTAAGAGTATGTGTTCGAAGTGCTGGGTACACATCCTAATCCTCGTGTATTAATAAAATTAACATATTCCTGATTAATCCCAACTACGACACAAAATCAAGTAAATAAATTGGCAAGGAAGGAAGTAGAGGTCATCATTGTGTTTGACCCTCCCAGGTCAAAATAGATCTAAATTCTAATCTGGATTATAGATAGCCATATTTAAATAAATAAATTGTCAAGGAAGGAAGAAGAGGTCATCATTGTGCTTGACCTTCCCAGATCGAAAATTGACCTCATACCCGGTCATAACCCCTCTATAAATTCAAAGCATCTGCTGGTAAATTGTGTATTAACAGTAATGTAATTGTTTTGAGACGGCTTGAATGGGTAATGAATAAAAACTTTAATATAAGTTTAACATAATAGCAAATATACAACGTTTCGACAAGATTTTGTCATCACCAAGTCGAAACGTTGTACATTTGCTGTTATGTTAAACTTATATAAAAGTTTTTCTTTATTACCCATTCAAGCCGTCTTCAAGCATTATTAGTCTCAAAGTGGGTTTCTCGTCATCGAATAATGTAATTAATTTAAAACTATTTCAAATAGGTTTTTTGAGTAATTTAATTTCAGAAACTCATTTAGTTAAGTTGAATTGCAATTAATGTATATATGGTTTTAAGGAACACAAAGGGACGGACTATCTGTGTTCTGTCCACCATGGGTATCGAAACCCGGCTTCTAGCGTTGTAAGTTCGCAGATATACCGCCGTGCCACTGGATAGTCGTAGATTAGCTATAGACATTAGAACTTAAGCAAATTTGAATAATGTAAGCCTATGGAGAAAAAAAAAACATTGTTCATACAATAGAGTTTGCTGATATCTCACCGATAAGCTTATGGGCTGGAAGACGTGTCTTGATACCCATGATGAGCATAGCATATATATACCATTGTGTAGCTTTGTGCTTAACATAAACTCAAACAAGTAATTATATAGTAGGCGAAGGCAGAATTAGATGTAAATTGTAATTTTGTTTTACACTAAAAATTGTGTAGATTTGTGCTTAATTATAAACGAAAGCTAATCTACGTTATTTGCTTTGGTCTTATGCAGTTTTCTGATGGCTCTGCTACTTACTCCATTATTGAGAGTTTTAAAATTTAAATATTTGATGCGGGTGAAATTTCTCCTGTGTGAAATATATTGTTAGCGTCCTTTCTAGAAACAGAGTACAATGTTTTTAGTTTTGATGTTAACCTACATACAACACTCACTCTCTTTCTACACTGAATTTGTTCCATGGTACATATTGAAGTTGATTTTAATTTCCTGTACAAATGAATGTTGGTAACCCCTTGATGGCAAACAATAGGTGTGATCTTTTCTACTGTTATGGATGACCCTCCCATGATAAGGGTGTATCGTAAACCATCTTCTTCCATCTCAATAAGACTAGGATTCTGACTTTCGGAGACCATGACTTTGATGGTTTAATCGTTCTTTAGAGCAGGCACCTAAGCCTATCGCTATTTCTAGTGTCGTATATGTTCTCAACTACTCATTACACCATTTTCCTCAGGATCATTTATGTTCAATAGAGCGCGTTCTAGGGAGAAGGGTGATTGGGCATTGCAACAGGTGTCAGATGAAGAAGATGACACGTTCACGTGAAAAGGGTAGGGGTGTAGGCATTTTTAATGATCAGACTGGCGAGAGAAACCATTGATTTGATAATGACTATGATGATTTTATTGTATTTACACTTTGTTATATATATCACTTTTATTTAAAGACATTTATTGTTAACACAGGCCTGTGATGGTGATTTTTAAATACACAGGCCTGTGATGGTTTTATTGTCTTGAAAGTTTTACATGATCTACAGTAATTTCTGTTCGCTGAAGCCGAAAATGACATCCATTTTCTCCATCATGTACAGATTTTTTCACAAAACGTCATAACGAAACACATAAAAGAAAGACCACAACACGTAGTTTTGAGACTAAACGACGCAGATTTCACAAAATAAATCAGGATGAATGAGGATGCATATTTGTTTGACATCAATGTTTTTACCTTTCATCAG
>NW_013755091.1:0-1060 GCF_000517525.1 Limulus polyphemus | reverse complement strand
CACCTATTATATCAACTTACCCCGCATCTGGGGCATATTGTTACACATGACTTTACTTCAAAATATTTACAAAATCTTTTATGTAACCAATTTTGTTCGATATAGAATACATAATTTTGATAAAGTACATATTTATCTTTCACTTTCATTCAGTTTCAATGTATGATTCGGGTTATTTCGCTAGATATTGGAATTTTTCTAAAAATCGTAACAACTAGCTCCGGTCTCCCCTACTTATGATAGATATTTTGCCATCAGCAGCAGACGAACAATTAGATATTCTGCCGGCGAAATAGCTGTTGTATTCAGATATATAATAATAACCATATTGTTATCTTAATAATTGAAAAAAGAGCAGTTGAACATTGCGAAAGCTATACGTCATCATCATCATTAGGATAGAAAAAGTTATTTGTTGGACCCATTAAAACTTAAGAGTATATCCTTTAAAATGTAACTTGATTATTTTCATATTCTTACTCAAAATATATGTATTTTAGTTTCATTCTAGGAAACAATAATGCAAAAAATTTATTTTTTACAAGATAATCTTTAATGATATAAGCCTTCAAAATTACCGCTGAGTCACTGGTAGTGGAGGGGGGGGGGAGGAGTGGTGGCTGTTTTTGTTGGATCCCAATGGTTGAAAATTTCAAAGATGTGTGGGTTTTCTTCCGTAATAAATTGCCCCACCCAGTGGCATGTCTGCGAACTTATATCGCTAGAAACCGTGTTTCGATACCCGTGGTGGGCAGTGCACAGATAGCCCTTTATGCAGCTTTGTGATTAATAACAAACAACAACAACCGTAATAAATTTCAAATACTATTTTTAGTGAAAGCAAAATATATATAAGATGATTGTAGAAAAATTATTCATTTATGGGTTTAAAAAGATTTCGAAGAAAAGTATGCAAAACAAATCTATATTGATGGCATTATAAAAAGCTATAATAAAGTGACGTTTAAAAGGTATCAGGGCCCGGCATGGCCAGGTGATTAGGGCACTCGACTCGCAATCTGTGGGTCGCGGGTTCGAATCCCCGTCACACCAAACATGC
>NW_013755090.1:0-1059 GCF_000517525.1 Limulus polyphemus | reverse complement strand
AAGAGCTGGAAGAGAGGACATGGAGGATGTTCAGAGCCCTTACACACTTGACACGCAGCTGCTTGATGTGTGGAATGAAGCTAAGCTTATGATCAAAGCTTACGAAACGGAGCTCAGGATCGGGGTGGAGACCCAGATGGCGGCAAAAATGCATGCAAACGATTTTAGAAAAAGAGAATTTAAAACCATTTATAGTGGTCCATGTCAACAACCGATTGAGGGCAGTCTGAAGCTGCCACTCAATAAACCTTATGTTCGACGACTGGCACGAGATGTGGAAGTCGTCGACATAGAGCCCATTTGCAACAGTCGGAGGAAGATTTGTAGTGATGGCATTAATTTTAACACTAAAAAGTGTGACACTCAAGACACAGCCTTGAGGGATTCCAAGTTCCTGTGGGAAGGAACGGTAAAGAGTGGAAACCACACGTACTTGGAATCGACTGTTCTGTAAAAAATTGCGGATAAAAATGGGTAAATGGCCACGCAACCCATAGGAGTGGAAGTCCTGCAAAATTCCGTACCTCTACGTAGTGTCATAAGCCTTCTCAAGATCGAAGAACACAGAAACAAGGTGTTCTCTCTTGAGAAAGGCTTCCCTGATCGACGTTTCAAATCGAATCAGATAGTCCATGGTGGATCGCTGTCAACGGAACCCACATTGGGTGGGCGAGAGGATCATGTTTTATTCCAGGAACCAAACAAGGCGAGCATTAATCATCCTCTCTAGAACCTTACAAAGACAACTAGTCAAAGCGATGGGACGATAATTAGAAGGAATCTTGGGATCCTTCCCAGGTTTAGAGAAAGGGAGGACAAAAGGTTGGTGTTTTTATAGACAATAGCCTGCGCCAAGCATCTGGAAAAATATGCTCCTGCCAGATACAGTTAAAACTAACCAGAAGAATAACAAGAGAAGCAGGAGAGAGATGGCGCAACATCTCATAATGAATATCATCAGGTCTGACCGATGTACTGCCAGATCGATGAAGAGCAAGTTTGAGTTCCACCACTGTAAAGGGGCGATTATAATCGTAGAGACGATCGGCCCGAAAAGAA
>NW_013755089.1:0-1465 GCF_000517525.1 Limulus polyphemus | reverse complement strand
AAATCCTGAATAATTAACTGTTAAAGTGGCCTTCTTTAGTAACTGAAACTTTGCCTCGGTCGTTTTAAGAGTAATAAGCCATAAATGATGATATTGAAGGGTGCCTAAGCCTACTACATTATTTAAACCTACCACTTGTTCCAAAGCTACACGCAAATCTTGGCGAAAATATGGACGTCCACGAAGGTCGCAACGAATAAGCAAAGTTTTTCAAAATTTAATCCTGCAGGAATTAAAAACGACAATCCCAATGGTACCTATGACATTTCTATTAGGTTCACTGGAAGACCTTAGCGTACTACTGCTACCACTACTTTGATGCATAGTGAGAGAGCTCATGCGAGACACGTCTACTCTCCACAAAGCCCGACGTTGCTTAGCTTGGGGGATCAGACGAGAACAAGCACTTTCAACGTGGTATGAACGATGACGATTTAATGTTTGGTTATCAAGGCTTTTATGTATTTTTTTCTACAAAACACGCTTGTCTGAATCGTAGTTTTTTTTGTATATTCATTCCGTCGTGAAATACAGAGTTATTTTATAAACTCGTTGTTGATAGCAGATGCTGGAAAGTGGGAACCCAGTCCGAAGCACACTAGTGCACGCACAGAGCAATGTGTTTGCATGCATGTCGGAAGTAGGATCGTGTGACAGGATAGCGAACATTTAATGAATCAATTGGGCTTCTGGAAACTTTTTCAATGGTCATCTCACTTTCGGAAAATCTGGTGTTATAGGGCTATTTTCTATCACTTATAGACGCGGGTGCTGAATTCAGTTTTTGACACTAGCTAATATTGACAGTAGAATTTTTTTTATTGCATTTAAATTTCACCTCATTTTATTGGTCATTTCGCTATCCATTTATAGTTGGTTGATTGTTTGGTGTTTTATGGCGCAAAGCAGCAACGCTATCTGCGCCAAACAACCCGTAAAAACAAAGAAAGTAAATTTATGTAAAATGTAAAAATACAGCGAGTTAAAACCAATACATGTCGATAAAAGATTTATATAGAATTAAAAATACCTATTGTGTGTAAAAAAAATTCAAAATACAATCGAATAGGACAGTGTCGCCATTACTAATGACAATGTCCAGCATCAGGGGTAAATTTTTAGACTGGCACAGACACCAGAGGCCTGGTGCCCGTTGAGGTTTACCCAGGCAGTCACTGGAAGGAACAGTGGGGACAGAGATTGGAGTAGATGTAGATTGGTCAACTCTATTATCCATGGAGGGCAGAAGACCCCGCACATGGCGTGAAAAAGACTCGGATGGAGGCACGGAAAGGTCCGTCTGCACTCTCATTGTAGCAGTGGAGCGTAGTGCAGAGGCATATATCCGAGATGTAGGATGGAACAATAGTTTCCAAGCCTCAGGATCAGAGATGTTATTTAGAGTCTTCAAACACTGTACCTCTTTCTCCTCCACCCACTTAGGGCAAGACCTAAAGTAGGAGGT
>NW_013755088.1:0-1966 GCF_000517525.1 Limulus polyphemus | reverse complement strand
AATTAACTTACATAATAAATTTTAAATACATTGGCAAATTATAAAAATTACTTAATCAAATAACTTATCGGGAAAAAACTTTTAAACCAATTACATAATAACGTAATATAATGTCATGAACTATTTACAATTAGTTTGTCATGTTTATATACATGTCAAAAAAATAGAAAAAATATTATTTTTCTAAACTTTTTGGTAGACTATTCAATGTGTAAATAAACAATTGTTTTTCATTTTCAGATCCTGTTTTCTTCACCCATGTTATGGCTACTAAGAAAAGAAAAGTAGATGCTGAGTGTCGCCTTTTCAATGAAAAATGGAGAGAAAAGTACTTCTTTGTGGAAACAAACAACCAGAAAGCTAGTTGCATGATATGCAACAAAAGTGTTGCCGTTTTGAAAGAGTACAATCTTCGGCGTCACTATGAAATAAAACATCTGTCAACATATTAGAAGTTTTCTGGAAAGTTGCGTTCTGAGAAATTTGAGTTCATGAAACGTACTTTGGAATCTCAAAGGAATCTCTTCACGAGAATGTTTGCTAAAAATGAATCTGTCACTCGTACAAGTTACAAAATAGTGGATAAGATGGCAGAGCGAGGAAAACCGTTTACTGACGGCAACCTCATCAAATAGTGTATGATGGAAGCAGCAAATGACTTATGTCCTGAGAAAGCCGATTTGTTTGGAAGTATCAGCCTTTCAGCAAGTTCATTTGTGCGGAGAACAGAAGAACTTTGAGAGAACATAGTGTTACAGATACGCAAGAAAGCTAGGAACTTTTTGTGGTATTCTCTGGTGCTGGATGAGTCTACTGATCTCTCGAGTACGTCACAACTTCTCGTGTTCATTCGTGGTGTTAATTTGGACTTTCAGATCACAGAAGAGTTGGCATCCGTTTGCAGTTATGCACGGAAAAATAACTGGAGAAGACATTTTCATGGAAGTGCAGAAAACTTCAGTGGAATCAGCTTCGATGTGTTACAGTTGATGGAGGAAAAACATGGATGGAGTGAGGAAGAGTCTGGTGGGGCAGATACGAACTAAGTTGGAAGATTTTCAACTCCGGGGCGCTCTGTTTATACACTGTATTATACATCAGCAAACACTCTGTGGGAAAGACTTAGATATTTCTTGCATACTGAAACCAGTCGTTTCTGCGGTCAACTTCATTCGGGGTCATGCATTTAATCACCGCCATTTCCAGGCTTTTTTTGAAGAAATTGATTCTGAATTCTGTGACTTGCCTTATCACACAGCAGTGAGGTGGCTCAGCTGCAGTAAAGTTCTGTTTTGTTTTAATAAGCTTCGAAGAGAAATAGATATTTTTCTTACTGAAAGGGATAGAGCTGATCCACTTCTGTCAGATCCTACCTGGCATTCAAAGTTGTCATTTTTGGTTGACATCACATCTCACATGAATGAATTGAACTTGAAACTTCAGGGAAAGGATAACCTTATCTGTGATCTCTACAGAATCATCAAAGGATTTCGGAGAAAGCTATCACTGTTTGAAGCACAACTGGAAGGAGGAAACTTCTCTCATTTCCAGTGTTTCAAAGAGTTTCGAGCTGAAATAGCAGAAGATGTCAATGTCAAGTTTCCGAAGAAGATTATTAGTGACTTAAATAAGCATTTTTGGAGAGATTTTCAGATCTCGACAGAATTGAGAGTGACATTTTTCTGTTCCAGAATCCGTTTGATTGTAACCTTGATGACGTGCCAGTCGAACTACAGTTGGAGCTTATTGATTTGCAAGCAAATGGCTTGTTGAAAGAGAAGCACAGAGAAGGAAAACTTGTTGAATTTTATCGCTGCTTACCTGATGATGAGTTTTCAAAGTTGAAGAAATTTGCCTCTGGTATGGCATCAGTGTTTGAAACAACTTATATCTGTGAGCAAACATTTTCCAAATTAAGTATGTGAAGTCAGCACATCGAACAAGGTTGACTGATGAACATTTGAAA
>NW_013755087.1:0-1061 GCF_000517525.1 Limulus polyphemus | reverse complement strand
CTCCTAGACAACTTGTGATGGGTCAGCAGTTTATCTAGCAATATAAAGTTAAATGAGGTGGCCAAATCAAACCACAACTCATGTCTGGACAGGATGTGTGTACTCCATCTCACAGTATGTGTGGCGAACGTACTTGGCTGCAAACACTAGTTAATGTGCAATCCATGTAGCTTATTATGGACTAGTGCACATAGAGTTACATTAACCAGATCCATGCCTGTGCAGGCTACTGGCAATAGTTACCGGTCACTGAGCGGCGCTGTCTCACATAAACTCGAGTTTGTTTAACATTGTCTAGTTCTAATATAGACAGAGATGAACTGCAAGTAGACACCATAGACTCATTACTGAAATAAAACCTACTACTTCATAAGAAGTAACCTGATATCGTGATTTTTGAAGGTTTCGTAACCTGTCTGTTCACAAATCTAACTTGTCTTCTAACACAGGTATAATATTGATTTCACAAATACATTGAGCTGAATTCGTGCACTTAAAAAAATTATCATAGCACTACAACCGGGTGTAGATAACATTAAATTTATGTATTCCAACAGTCCTGTATAATTTGGATGTTGTTGTTTTTTTATTTCATGCAGAGCTAAACGAGAACTATCTGTGCTAGCCGTCACTGATTGAGCAGTGAAAAACTCTTGGGCTACTCTTTTACCAACGAATAATGGGATTTACCGTCACATTATAAAGCACGCACAGCTCAATGGGCGAGCATGTTTGGCGGATCCTGTTTAGAAATGATATTGAGACAAAACATGCAGTAATATCCACAAATTTCGGCATAGTCCAGTATACATCAAAGAAATATACTTATAAATTAATATTACACAATGTTTTTTTGTCCATTTTGACAAAACAAGTGTTTATATCACGAGCTTACCTTTCAAAACTAAACCAAAAACATACCAATTACCAAAACTGAAAGATATTCCTTCACCAAAAAGAATGAGTCCAACATGTTTTTCAGTTGACGTGTTGTAGATTTTCCATAAAATTAAATATCTCAGTTTGAGTCCATACACGAAATATCCATCTCTTGTAGTAAG
>NW_013755086.1:0-2698 GCF_000517525.1 Limulus polyphemus | reverse complement strand
TAGGTATTCGTCGAGTTGTTGTACCAAATAACGCTAAAGATGAGTATGGGGGTTACACATTCGGTAACTAGAGTTACACTTAGGTGTTCATGGAGTAGTTGTACCAAGTAAGGCTAAGGATGAGTATGATGGTTATAAATTCGGTAACTATAGTTAAACCTAGGTGTTTATGGAGTAGTTGTACCTAGTAAGGCTAAAAATTAGTATGGTGATTATAAATTCGGTGACTATAGTTACACCTAGGTGTTCGTAGAATTGTTGTACCAAATAACGCTAACGATGAGTATGGTGGTTATAAATTCGGTAACTAGAGTAACACCTAGGAGTTCGTGGAGTTGGTGTACCAAATAATGCTAAAGATGAGTTTGGTGGTTATAAATTCAGTAACTGTAGTTACACCTAGGTGTTCATGGAGTAGTTGTGCCAAGTAAAGCTAAACATTAGTATGGTAATTATAAATTCGGTAACAAGAGTTTCACCTAGGTATTCGTGGAGTAGTTGTACCAAGTAAGGCTAAAGATGAGTATGATGGTTATAAATTCGGTAACTATAGTTACATCTAGGTGTTCATGGAGTAGTTGTGCCAAGTAAGGCTAAAGATGAGTATGGTGGTTATAAATTCGGTAACTAGAGTTACACCTATGTGTTTTTGGAGTTGTTGTACCAAACCCAATACTCATCTTTAGCCTTACTTGGTAAAACTACTCCATTAACACCTAGATGTAACTCTAGTTTCCGATTTTATAACCACCATACTCATCTTTAGCCATAGTTGGGACAGTTACTCCATGAACATTTAGGTTTAACTCTGGTTACCGAATTTATAACCCCCATACTCATCTTTAGCGTTATTTGGTAAAACAACTCCACGAACACCTAGGTGTAACTCTAGTTACCGAACTTGTAACCACCATACTGATCTGTAGCGTTATTTGGTACAACAACTCCACGAATACCTAGGTGTAACTCTAGTTACCGAATTTATAACCACCATATTCATCTTTAGCCTTACTTGGTACAACTTCTCCACGAATACCTAGTGTAACTCTAGTTACCTAATTTATAACCACCATACTCATCGTTAGCCTTACTTGGTACAACAACTCCACGAACACCTAGGTGTTACTCTAGTTACCGAATTTATAACCAGCATACTCATTTTTAGCCTTACTTGGTTCAACTACTCCATGAACACCTAGGTGTAACTCTAGTTACAGAAATTATAACCACCATACTCATCTTTAGCCTTACTTGGTACAACTACTCGATGAACACTTAGGTGTAACTCTACTTACCCAATTTCTAACCACCATATTCATCTTTAGCCTTACTTGGTAGAACTACTCCATGAACACTAAGGTGTAACTCTAGTTACAAAATTTATAATCAACATAATCATCTTTAGCCTTACTTGGTACAACTACTCCGTGAACACTTAGGTGTAATTCTAGTTACAGAATTTATAACCACCATACTCATCTTTAGTCTTACTTGTTACAACTACTCCATGAACACCTAGGTGTAACTCTAGTTACCGAATTTGTAACCACCATAGTCAACTTTAGCCTTACTTGGTAAAACTACTCTATGAACACTTAGGTGTAACTCTAGTTACAGAATTTTTAACCACCATACTCATCTTTAGCCTTACTGGTTAAAATACTCCATGAACACCTAGGTGTAACTATAGTTACCGAATTTATAACCAACATACTCATCTTTAGCGTTAGTTATAAATTCGGTGACTAGAGTTACACCTAGGTGTTCATGTAGTAGTTTTAACAAGTAAGGCTAAAGATGAGTATGGTGGTTACAAATTCGGTAACTAGAGTTACACTAGGTATTCGTGGAGTTGTTGTACCAAATAACGCTACAGATGAGTATGGTGGTTACAAGTTCGGTAACAAGAGTTACACCTAGGTGTTCGTGGAGTTGTTGTACCAAATAACGCTAACGATGAGTATGGGGTTACACATTCGGTAACAAAAGTTACACCTAGGTGTTCATGGAGTAGTTGTAACAAGTAAGACTAAAGATGAGTATGGTGGTTATAAATTCTGTAACTAGAGTTACCCCCACGTGTTCACGGAGTAGTTGTACCAAGTAAGGCTAAAGATGATTATGTTGATTATAAATTCTGTAACTAGAGTTACGCTAAAAATGAGTATGGTGGTTATAAATTCGGTGACTATAGTTACACCTAGGTGTTTATGGAGTTGCTGTACCAAATAACACTAAAGATGAGTATGGAGGTTACAAATTCGGTAACTACAGTTACACGTAGGTGTTCGTGGAGTTGTTGTACCCAATAAAGCTAGAGATGAGTGTGGTGGTTATACATTCGGTAACTAGAGTTACACCTAGGTTTTCGCGGAGTTGTTGTACCAAATAACGCTAAAGATGAGTATGGTGGTTATAAATTCGGTAACTAGAGTTACACCTAGGTGTTCATTGAATAGTTGTACCAAGTAAGGCTAAAGATGAGTATGGTGGTTATAAATTAGGTAACTAGAGTTACACTTAGGTATTCGTGGAGTAGTTGTACCAAGTAAGGCTAAAGATGAATATGGTGGTTATAAATTCGGTAACTAGAGTTACACCTAGGTATTCGTGGAGTGTTTGTACCAAATAACGCTACAGATGAGTATGGTGGTTACAAATTCAGTAACTAGAGTTACACCTAGGTGTACGTGGAGTT
>NW_013755085.1:0-1791 GCF_000517525.1 Limulus polyphemus | reverse complement strand
TGTAGTGAGTAAGGTGTTTTGTACTGATTGAAGTTTATTAATGTGTTTGGCTACTATGTTTATTCATGTGTATTCAATGACTGGACGTATGTCTTTATAATTTTTCTGTAAATTATATCAAAGCATGTTTCATGGGAATTATATACAATCACCCTGTTATGAAAACACCACTAATTACCAAATAAATTCAAGGATTATTCTAAATTACTCTAAAACTAATCATACACCTGGACCTTACACTGACTAAATTTTACTATCATGCCTTAAACTTTAAAACGTTATTGTAAAAATCTGGTACGTTAATCCTACTTAGTCTCTACGTTAATGATCTTGACAATGTATGTCTACTCTTGTGGTTTCTAACAGCTCCCACTTTGTTTTTACAAGAAACTATTAAACAATTTAAATGGATCTTTCCAAGATTGCAGTCATTTTCCCTCAGAATTACAAGCAAATCATCAATGCCCAAAGCGAAACAGAATATCATTTTGCCATAAAAAACCTATCAAAAATTCACACACTATGATGTATTTTTGTTACAAAGAACACAGTTTTTTTAAAAGCTAAAATTAATCCAATTGACACTCCTCATAATACTTTCAATTGAAGGTAAAATGTACAAAAAATGATTTTGAATTAATTAATTTACACTTGATCTCACCATTAACTATAGGTGAAGTAGTAATTTTGAGTGGCAGGGCCAGGAATCGAAAAATACCGGTAACTGTTTTTGCATATTAAAAAACCTAGAATTTGTTAGATCTAAATATGCAGTCTGTATGATGGTAATATATTTCAGTCAGGAACTACAAGCAGTCACAAAATTCTCTGGATTTTTACGTCTGATCCTTGCCGCCGAGTCCTTCCTGCTTAAAAGAGATATCGTGTATTAAGGATTTTAAAGTTTGAATACATTTCTATCTCATAGCTTAACAAATACATTATTACACATTGAGTCTGTGTTTAAAACTTACATTATCAACTGCAGATACATATATATGTTAATAAAATGTTTGAACAACATTTTGGATGATAAGTCTATATGTAGCGCCTTCATTGTTATGTGGCTTGTCAGTTGTGACACAGGTCAATCGAGTGCCAGTCTCGAAAATCCTTAATGTATATTGCGGACATTATGTTTTATTTGTTTGTTTGTTTTTGAATTTCGCGCAAAGTTACTCGAGGGCTATCTTGGAAGGCTATTGGAAGATTAAATGGACTGTGAATATTGGTTCCTTGCTGAAGTATCGCGTGACGTATTACTGTACACAGCACTGTGGAATGTGTCCTAGGAAATTTTACACACCTCTCAAATCATTGGATCCTCGATTTCCAGAATAGTGTTTAAGTTACTTTCGAATAATCCCACAATGAAAAAAATCACAAAGACTAAAATCTGGTGGCATTGGAGACCAAAGTAATCCATATCTATAGTTCGTGTCCAGGTGTCTCCCTGGGTTTTTAGCTTCTTAACCTCTATATTGCTAAGACAGATATTTAGGTCTTGTTTAGCCTCAGGGATGTCTGACATCACAGATGGGCCATATCTGTCCAAAATGTGATGGAAATATTATTTCCATCATTTTATCTTCTCCGTCTTACTTTATATAGATATCCAATATGTCATTCACACAGACGTGCCCTGATTGGTTCCATAGCCTACCTTCAGCTTTTTCGTGATCAGGTACAATGTCATTGTACTCTCGTTTGTCGTGTCTTATTCTTTCGAAAAGTCGTGGTGATTTAGTGTAAAGAAGGCATTTCAAGTATTTTATTTCTACTATTATGTTT
>NW_013755084.1:0-1061 GCF_000517525.1 Limulus polyphemus | reverse complement strand
ACACGTGGAAAAGAACGATGTTGGTACTGTATAACAAGATTAAGGATGTCGATGCTGTAAGTGGAGAACAAATATGACTGTACTGTATAGATAAAGGAACAACAATAGTGATGATGTTTTGGAATATCTAGTGTAGTCACTTTTGAGGTAAAATATAGGAATTCTGATGTGCAAATCACAGCTTACTACCTTACTTATAAGAGCCATATGACCAGAGCTGTAGAGGTATTCTAGTTGATCAATGACATATGTGACGTGACTTGCTCATAGAAGATCGAGATACCTTCTCCAGCAGGCCTTATGACTTAAGCCAAACAAATAAATATCTCATAAGATTAATATTGGAAATGTAGCCCAACATTTATAATAGGCTAAGTTCTTCAACGAGCTAGAAATTATGAAGAAACAAGTAGTGATAGAACCAAGTACTACTTCCTGGTCATCACTTATTGTACTTGTGAAGAAGAAGAAACTTTGAACCTCAAGGTTTTAAATTGACGACCAGGAGATGAATCAAGTCAGAAAAAGGGATGTCTACCCTCTGGTTTTCAACATTGGATAAAAAGAATGGATACTGGAAAATGCAAATCAACGAAGCAAGTAGAGAGAAAATAGCCATTGCTGTAAAATAATGGATTGTGACAATTTGTTGTGCTACCATTTAGAACAAGTAATGTGTCGACTAACAGAATGTGGTCTCTCCTTTCTATCATGGAACATCATACTCATCTACTTGGATAACATAATCATACATGGGAAAAACTTGATAATGTTTATGAAATTTCTAGATTGTTTGAGGAAAGAAAACATTAAAATGAATCCCAATAAGTGTGAATTGTTCTGTCAGTAAACGAGTTTGCGAGAACATACTGCTAGAAGAAAGGGAGTGCACAAAGATCCATCTTAGATTGAACCTATTCATTATTGGCTAATACCGAAGACGTACGGTGAGGTAAGAGTGTTTTTTGGACAATGTTGTTACTAAAACCATTCTCTAGCATAGCTCATCATCTATATTGATTATTTCCAAAACCCAACAAGGTTTGTTGTAGGGCTGATCG
>NW_013755083.1:0-1061 GCF_000517525.1 Limulus polyphemus | reverse complement strand
AAATATACCCTGCCAGAAGCTTCATTGAGAAAAAAGTAGTTACGAGATAGTTATTCAAGGGTATAGCTATTGCTGTTCGTTACTCGGTATTGAAAGGTATTGTTTGAATATGTATTTGCTGTTGTTTATTAAATAGGTTTCTCTTTCTCGTTGTTTTTACTGATTCCATTACTAATAATTTATTAATATTTATGATAAATTGTTTATTAATATTGGTGTGAAGTCTTGGCCAAGCATTTATTTATTAAGTGTGCTGAATTTATTTTTAAGTGTTGTTATTGTAAATAAATTGTCTTTTTGTTGTTGAACCCCAATTGTAGCGGCGTGTTCAGCTTAGACCGTTATAACCTAACTACTAGTAACTACATAGACCACTATTACAAAATAATAACTTCGGAACCTCGCAGGCTGAGGTACAGTGATTGGTAGTAGATTTTATGACGTTGCGAGTTCTATCACCGAAACCCTGGTCCATGCTAGATGTCCTATTTTGCCTCTGGGCTATTTAGATCATATCAATTAAATATTATCTTACATTTTTCTTTTTTGTGGGTTTTTATATTTTTTATTGACTCTATCTTATAAAATCTTAGTTTTGATTTGTATGTGTCTATGTGGATATAAATAATAAATTACGTTTTATTTATTATATTCCTTATACGCCACTAGCTATGTATGCTGAATTAAAACTTCTATTTGTTAATTTTCATAGTTTTTTTATCGATGTGTATTATTATTATTATTATGCAACATATCGTATATATTACAAACAACCTTCCCCAATTCCAGTTGAATTTATTCCGTCATTCATCGAAGAGGACCTACAATTGTTCGAAGAGGACCTACAATTGATCGAAGAGGACCTACAACCACCAAAAGGCCACATAAACCTGTAGAACCATCAAAAAGCACTCGAGCATCGGTAGACATTCGAACTTATTTCCCTGAAACATGGCTTTGGGAACTACAAGCTATTGGGTAAGACAATCAAGTTCCATCTAGAGTTTAAAATTTCTTAAGATGTTATATCAGAAGTGTCTCTTCAAAATAAAACATTTCCT
>NW_013755082.1:0-2153 GCF_000517525.1 Limulus polyphemus | reverse complement strand
AATATGAACTTGTTTAAAAACTAGTTATATTATTACATTATTACAAACCCTAAGAATATAAACTTGTTTAAAGACTTCTTATATTATTACATTATTACAAACCCTAAGAATATGAACTTGTTTGAAGACTTGTAATATTATTACCTTATTACAAACCATAAGAATATGAACTTGTTTAAATACTTGTTATATTATTACTTAATTATTAACCGCATGAATATGAACTTGTTTAAAGACTTGTTATATTATTACCTCATTATAAACCTCAAGAATATGAACTTGTTTGTTTATAATTATGTAATATTATAACAAGCCGTTAAACAAGTTTATATTATCGGGGTTTATAATGATCTAATAATATAACAAGTCTTTATACAAGTTTATATACTCGGGGTTTATAATAAGGTAATAATATAACAGGTCTTTAAACAAGTTCATATTTTCAGGGTTTATAATGAGGTAATAATATAACAAGCCTTTAAAAGAGTTCATATTCTTACGGTTTATAATAAGGTAATAATATAACAAGTCTGTAAACAAGTTCATATTCTGAGGTTTTATAATTATGTAATAATATAACAAGTCTTTAAATAAGTTTATATTATCGTGGTTTATAATACTGTAATAATATAACACGTCCTTATACAAGTTCATATTCTCACCGTGTGTAAATAGGTAATAATATAACAAGTATTTAAACAAGTTCATATTCTTAGGGTTTGTAATAAGGTAATAACATAACAAGTCTTTAAACAAGTTCATATTCTTAGGGTTTATGATTAGGTAATAATATAACAAGTTTTTAAACAAGTTCATAATCTCGGGGTTTATAATAAGGTAATAATATAACAAGTCTTTAAACAAGTTCATATTCTTGTGGTTTTTAATAAGTAATAATATAACAAGTATTTAAACAAGTTCATATTCTTAGGGTTTGTAATAAGGTAATAATATAGAAAGTCTTTAAACAAGTTCATATTCTTACGGTTTATAATAAGATAATATTATAACAAGTCGTTAAACAAGTTCATATTATCGGGGTTTATAATGAGTTAATAATATAACAAGTCTTTATACAACTTCATATTCTCGGGGTTTATAATAAGATAATAATATAACAGGTCTTTAAACAAGTTCATATTTTCAGGGTTTATAATGAGGTAATAATATAACAAGCCTTTAAATGAGTTCATATTCTCGGGGTTTGTAATAATGTAAAAATACAAAAATTCTTTAAACAAGTTCATGTTCTTGGGGTTTATTAAAAGGTAATAATATAATAAGTCTTTAAACAAGTTCATATTATTGAGGTTTATAATAAGGTAATAATATAACAAGTCCTTATGTAACAATATGAACTTTTTTAAAGACCTGTTATATTATTACCTTATTATAAACCCCGAAAATATGATCTTGTTTAAGGACTTATTATATTATTACCTTATTATAAGCCCTGATAATATGAACTTATTTAAAGAATTGTTATATTATTACATAATTATAAACCGCAAGAATATGAACTTGTATAAAGACTTGTTATATTATTACCTAACTATAAACCGCATGAATATGAACTTGTTTAAAGACTTATTATATTATTACCTTTTAATAAACCCCAAGAACATGAACTTGTTTAAAGACTTTTTGTATTATTACCTTATTATTAACTCCGAGAATATGAACTCTTTTAAAGACTTGTTATATTATTACCTTATTACAAACCCTAAGAATATGAACTTGTTTAAAGACTTGTTATATTATTACGTAATTACAAACCCTAAGAATATAAATTTGTTTAAAGACTTCTTATAATATTACATTATTACAAACCCTAAGAATACGAACTTGTTTAAAGACTTGTAATATTATTACCTTATTACAAACCCTAATAATATGAACTTGTTTAAATACTTGTTATATTATTACATAATTATAAACCGCAAGAATATGAACTTATATAAAGACTTGTTATATTATCACCTTTTTATAAACCCTAAGAATATGAACTTGTTTAAAGACTTGTTATATTATTAACTTATTATAAACCCCGATAATATGAACTTCTTTAAAGACTTGTTATATTATTACATACTTATAAACCGTAAGAATATGAACTTGTTTAAAGACTTGTTATATTATCACCTATTTATATA
>NW_013755081.1:0-1043 GCF_000517525.1 Limulus polyphemus | reverse complement strand
CAAAATAAACAAGAAGAAAAATTACAGCAGTGGCAACTGGAACAAGAAAGGAAACAGGAAGAAAGTCTCCAACAGTTGCAGGAAAGTCAGCAGCAACTACAGGAAAGTCAACAACAGTGGCAGGAAGTACAAATGGAAAACATTAGTAAATTTAAAAGCGAATTAGATACGTTAAAGAACGATTTATTGTCCTTTACACAAGGAGGATACATTGACCATCGACTTAACCAGCCCCAGACAATGACAAGCCCTATCC
Organism: Limulus polyphemus; assembly: GCF_000517525.1. Taxonomy (NCBI): domain Eukaryota; kingdom Metazoa; phylum Arthropoda; class Merostomata; order Xiphosura; family Limulidae; genus Limulus; species Limulus polyphemus. The sequence goes on along the minus strand of NW_013755081.1, from coordinate 787 downwards.
AGACCCTGCAGTTAAACCCTAATGCAGACATATTCAGTCCCCTTAGAAGTCACATCCCAGATATGAATGTCAGTAATAGGAGTGATCCAGTGTGAAGGAAGTCACAGGAATTCGATGGGAAGGCACCGTGGGAAGCATATAGAGCACAATTCGAGCTACTGGCAGAGTTGAACGGATGGACAGAGGAGCAGAAAGCTGTATATCTGGCAACGAACTTGAAGGGACAACCACTGGAAATACTTGGACAGTTGACAGCAGCCGACAGACACAAGTATAGAACACTGGTAGAGGCTCTGGAACTCAGGTACTGAACCCAAAACCAGTCAGAAGTCTACAGGGCCAGGTTCAGGACGAGAGTCCGTGCTAAAGGGGAGAGCCTGCAAAAGCTGGCACAGGACTTGGAGAGCATGACACACAAGGCCTACCCAACTGCACCACCCGATCTCCTCAAGTTGTTGCTGAGAGATCAGTTCGTAGATGCCTTGGACAGTCCACAACTTAAGATACAAGTGAAGCAAGCACACCCCTCTACCATGCAGGATGCAATGGCCAGAGCTCTCGAATTTGAATCCTACGTTAAGTCCAACACAGAGGTACCGAGGTTGGTACAGTCATCTGGATTCAAGGCCAGAAAAGGTCAGCTTTCAGGGAAGTTTGAGGGACTTTGCTGGCACTGTAACAAACCTTGGCACAAGAGAGCTCAATGCTGGCAACTTCAACACAGGGGAGACGATACAGCAGTAAAGGCTGTTACCAAGAAAGGCTGTTGGAACTGTGGAAAGCAAGG
>NW_013755080.1:0-2148 GCF_000517525.1 Limulus polyphemus | reverse complement strand
AAACATGTACATACTTTTCAACTGTTCTTAGAAATCCACTAGAAAAGCCGTGCTGTTTTTATGCAAAATTTCACGTCTTTATCTTTTCACCTATAGCTTATTATTAATTTTAAATTTTCCTTTCAAATTTTTTGTCTATTATCTTTTATTCCCATATGTTAACTGATGTCCAGGGGGTTTATAAATGTATTTCAGCAGACTCCCCACAGAGATGCATTGCACAAACAAGATGGGGCTTATACGCTCCATCTTTTTTATAACCTTTCAAAATCCAGGCGGAAATTTTTATAAGTTTAACTTATATTTGAATAGTTTAATTATGTTTTAAAACGCATATAGTACATAATTAGCTAAATTATAAAAGTGAGACCTAAATATAACTTAATTGTCTCTCTAAGTATAGCATATATAGATAAGAAACCACCATAAGGGCTATAGTCAATCAAGCAGACAACTATATGAACCAACAGTTACGTGTTCACAATAAGAAAAACTGTACGTCCATTTCATATTAACCATTAGTTGAGTATAGTGTAAATTGAGCTCATTCTAATGACTATATATACTTCTTGACACTAACTACATGTACATTGTAGATCTCAAGCCAAAGTGTAGAAGGTAGACGTTGTTGCTGTCAATGGTTGGAAAATATATTTCTCCTTCTACATATATTTGACCTAACTGACACTGATATCTAGAGTTTTACAACTATATTCACTGGAAAAATGTATATTGTGGCTGCTAAAGTGGATCATGTCATAAGAAAACTGCAGCTTAAAACTTTTTTTGAAAGGTTTCCTTTGAAACAAAGTAATTAAAATAGATAACATAAACATTCATATTATATCAATGACATATGTTGATATTAAGGTAGTAAGTACCATACACAGAAAGAAATTTAAAAATGGCACCGGTAGTTGCCAGTAGTCATCGGGATATATGACGGACATGTTGAGCTACATTTTAATACAACGCCAGAAAGACCATTTATGTAGCATTTACTAAACGACTCATTCAAACTTTTATGCATAGTACGCATTTGTGAAATAATTATGACTAAGTTAAAACTAATTCAAAACCAGTCGTCTCCTACAATACCTGATGGTTTTGGTATCATAAATATTTATGTATAAACACCGTCAAGGTGGTTTGACATAGATCTCTCTCATTTTATCCCTACTATAAACTGTTCTAACATTTTCATGATAAGAGACGTTATTATTACTTGGTTATATTATTAAACACTTGTTTCCCCACAAAAACAAAATCAATACAAATATTGCAATTCTAAAGTTTAAGTTGAAAGAACCATTACTGAACTACGATTGATATACATTGTTTGATTAAACACAAAATATCACATGAACCATTTGTGCTGTGGTTTAATTCAGTTGAGTTACTCATTACTAATGGATAATATTGTAGAACAAGTCACCTGAAACATGTTATGTTATATGGTTGATGTAACATTTACAGAGAAGGACCTTTATAATAACGTGCATATGTTACCACCACATCCTCTTGGTATATTGTTTAATATGTTTTCATGTCCTTGTCTTACCGAAAAACGATTACCTTTTGTTTGTCTACTAACGTATAGCTGTATTTGTATAATTGTAAACGCACAAAATATGTAACACATATATTAATGGTTGAAGCCATCTGGTTTTACACCTATACCTGTAAACCTACTAAATAGTGAACATGAGCACAATTAGAACAATTGCTATATAAGCTTAAATATAATTTGAGTAAAAGTTATTTCCATCTGTGTTTCTTAGTTTGGTGTGTTATACGTTGTGTGATGATTAAAGCTTACGTATTAAAATAACCGTTTTCACAACAAAAACAAAAAACAAATTTAAACCGGACTCTGTAAGTACATAGTTTTGTCATATTTATAGCAATGGTGGAAAGTTATTCAGAGCATTAACAAATAAAACCTTACAAATTTTACTTTCTAAATTAATTTCATGATCATTTTTACTTTACTAACTATACACAGTTAATAAATATCTACTGTTTACAATAATTTAATATATACTTATTCAAGTTTTAGTTCTGTAAGATATCATTATTTAGCGTTCATTGTTTATCAGTTGAATAATCTTTCTTTATATGATAACCGGGTTATTGTTTAGACATATT
>NW_013755079.1:0-1061 GCF_000517525.1 Limulus polyphemus | reverse complement strand
TTTAAACAATGTTCAGTTTGAATTTTATAAACCTAAAACACTCTATTAAACCCACTTCTAATTGAGTTACAAAACTAATGAAGGTATTCTTTTAAGAGAGAAATACTGGACTGCTTGGAAGAGTAAAGTAAATAAATAACCTATACCTCATTTACTCACCATTAATAACCTAAAATTCCTTAGGTGTTTAGTTATCCAAACATCTTAAGTATTTTATGTTATTAGTGGTGAGTAAATGACTACACATTTAAACTAAACAAATGATAATATAGTGAGATATTTTTACGTTTCTATTTTGTTGATGTTATTTAAATTCAGAGATACACACTAAGCTATCTGCACTCTATTTACCTCGTGGAATTGAACCATAGTATTTGTTCAGACACATACGCTGATTGGCTGCCTCAGAGGTAGGGGAGAAGGCAGAGACGATTACGTCATTGTACCATGCACCAGAGTCGATAGTATCATGGATCAACAAAGTGGAACCAGTGAGCACATTGCTAGGGACAAGCTGCTAGTGTATATGGCTAGGAGTCATATTTCCAGAAGTGGAACAAGAGGGAACTTTGGTATGATGAGCATTCAGATATATCGCTAGTGAACCACTAATGGGTGATGTAGATCAATAGGCCATCAACTTTATAGTAAGAATAAAAGTCTTAAAATTAATAATTTAATTTAATTTTCATAATGTTGTGTTTACAACTGTCAGTACTGAAAAGTTTTTTTATATCAGAATTACAGTTTCCCTTTATCAGCAAAATATTAAATCTTCTATTTTAATCTTATTAACTTTATAGTTTTGTCTTATATATTACGTAAGTCTTACAAAGGTAGGTGATGCTATAGGCAGGTGATGTGAAAAGACTACGGAAGTCTTATTTAATGGTTATTTCAACTACGACTATCATTTCACACTTATAAAAAGTAGAAACTTGAAGGTTCTAATTTTTGTAAAAATAATTGAGAATTTTCAGTCAGTCTTATTAAATGTCCAAAACTGAGAATCTATAGATTTATGTACGTGGTTGAGATGTTGAAATGATAAGAATGTCAGG
>NW_013755078.1:0-1063 GCF_000517525.1 Limulus polyphemus | reverse complement strand
ATTGGTCTCGACATCTACATAAATGACTCCAATTAACTACCAATAAAGTTTGTCATATTGCTCTCGACATCTACATAAATGACTCCAATTAACTACCAATAAAGTCTGTCATATTGCACTCGACATCTACATAAATGACTCCAATCAACTAACAATAAAGGCTGTCATATTGCACTCAACATCTACATAAATGACTCCAATTAACTACCAATAAAGGCTGTCATATTGCACTCGACATCTACATAAATGAGTCCAATCAACTAACTATCCATTAATTTGATTTTGCAGCATACTATCTCTCTTTTAAAATGTTCTATAATCAAAACCAAAACCAACTTCATGTTCAAGAACAAAAATCTCCTTCTACTAGAAGAGTTAAGCATGAGCAATCTGGTTTCAATTGTTCAACAGTATCCATAAATTTTACACTTAGTCTTTGATATACTGGTATAGATATGTTGATGACACTTTTGCCAGATTCACTTGTTCCAAATACATACAAACTTTTTAGAACCCATAAATGTCATTCATCCAAACATTAAATTCACCACCAAACATAAAAAGCAACAACTTTCTTAACTTCAAAATTATTAAATTTGACATACAATTCAAAACTAGAATTCATTGTATGAACAATCACACTGAAATTCTACTCATGAAACTAAACAAAAAATCAACACATTAAAAACAATTGACAACACTGATGAATAAATCAAACTTTCAATGTGTACCCTCATTCAAACCAACAAATTCCCACCAATTATTGTTGAGAAAATCTCAGACACTTTCCACAACAAAATCCTCATAGTCCAAAAACCTATACTAATGAACCAGTAGTCAATTACAAAAGATTACACTGCAGTTTACTATTTATCTTTGAAAATCAGTTCAAAAATAGTTCGTACTTGGACAAAACTTGCCATTAAACACAAAATAACTGTCAATTTCAAATTCATTAAAAAACCTGGTCCCAAACTAAAATACTCTTTGAATAAAAAGTATGTAGAATCACACATTACCAACATCATTTATAAAATAATGTGCAATAACTGTCCAAAATTAT
>NW_013755077.1:0-1609 GCF_000517525.1 Limulus polyphemus | reverse complement strand
CCGGATAAAATGTTGTTGGCGAGGTAAACCAAAAGTGGCGCATGCCAACAGGCTTTGGCATTATCACGGTCCAGGACATTTCAGTTGGGATGAAGTGGACAACAGAACAAATGACGCTGCGGAAGACGTGCCACCTAAAGAAGCCACCGTCGAAGAAGAAACTCTACTCAGTTTTGAAAAGGGAAATGATGAAGCTCTTGATGAAGTTACTACCACTGATGTGCCTGTTATCGACGATAGAACATTTCCTGATGAAGCAGATGAACCCCACATGAAGCAGAAGCCAACGAGATGGAGACCAGTACGGAAGAAGATACGTCCTGTAAAATTAAGAGACTTTGTTGAATTGTAATTTTGTGTTTGTAATTCTGTACATTTAATTAAGTTATTGTTAATTGTTATTGGTTTATTGTATGTGGCTATTGTTCGGGACGAACAATAGTAAGGAGGGAGCAGTGTTGCGTCAGCGAGGTCACGTGACTAGTGTCACGCCTCCTGCTTTCTAGAACTATCCTGTACCTTGGCGAATGCTCTAGCATTTACTAGATATAGGGTAGTCTGGTATATAAAAGAGGGTGACAACGTGACGGGGAATAATGTGTGTGTAGACAGTGAGTAATTGATCTGCAATCATGGGATTGACGCAACACAACTTCCCGTAACTTCCTCGGTATAACTGTTTGCCAGGTCGTCACTTTCCCATCTGCAGTTTCCCATCTCCGGAGAAGAATACTTGGTCTTTCTCCTGCTCTGCTTTAATATCGATACCTGGTTCCACTTCGTCATCATCAATTTCTTCAGTCACTTTGACTTCACCTTGATGGTACCTAATTATTTCAACCTCTCTTTTAACAGTTACCGGAACTTGGCCTTCGTTATTCCCAAACATCATTTTATCAAAATCAATTACAAACTTCCTTGGTAGTAGATAGTCCAATCCTAATATGCATTCGTCTTCAGTGTTAGCCAAGTATACTTTCTGTCTGTCCTTTATGCCCATGAGCTCAATAGTTACCCACACTGGTCCCCACAATCTTGCAGAATGTCCTGTCACACTATCCAGAAGCCATACAGAAGCTTTTCTCAGCAAACCCTTGTGAGCATCAAGGTGTTAGATCACGAAGGAGTACGCAGAGTCTATGACAAAGTTGCAACTTTGGCCATCCAGTTTTCCTGTCACATAGACACTGTGTGTGCTTGGCATTTTACACCTAGCTGTAGGGACTTTCATGATGGGGGTTGGTGGGTGTGGCTCAACACCAACTACTACTGGTCTCCTTGAGGCTGACCTGTTGGTAATATTCCTCCTACACTGGCTCCTCAAATGTCCATGCTTTCCACAGTTCCAACAACCTTTCTGGATACCAGCCTTTCCTGCTGTGGCACCTCCCCTGCGTTGAAGCTTCCAGTATTGAGCTCTCTTGTGCCCAGGTTTATTACAATGCCAGCAAAGTCCCTCAACCCTCTCTGAAAGCTGACCTTTTCTGGCCTTGAATCCAGATGACTGTACCAACCTCGGTACCTCTGTGCTGGACTTAACGTAGGATTCAAATTTGAGAGCTCTGGCCATTGCATCCTGCATGGTAGAGGGGTGTGCTTGGTTCACTTG
>NW_013755076.1:0-1061 GCF_000517525.1 Limulus polyphemus | reverse complement strand
CAATACAGTTCTTCCTTGTGCTTATAAATCATTGTATGCCTACCTATTATTAAGAAACATAACTTACACTGAATATATATATATATAATAAAATACAACACATTCAACTGCACTGATAAAAAAATCTTGTTTTTTAATTACTGAGACAAGTGGCTCGTTAACGATTGTTTTCCCGTTCATTCACCTTTTCTCAAATGTACAGGTGGAAGGTAAGATATTTCTATTGAAACTAGGCACGAATTTGTCAGAAAACGAGAAGTTTTTGATACCTCATACGCACACTTTCTTGTTAAAGTACTGATTTATTACAATGTCCTTGTACTGAGTCTGAAGATGACAAGATTCAATGTGCACGTGTTTGATGTTGAATGTAGGAAAACGACGTCTTCAGTTTAACTACAATTTCAAGATTTACCATTTTTAATAGTAATGCATAATTATATACATTTTGGCAGAATTGGTTTCTTATAAGCTGCTCTCTGGTGACTCAGCAGTAGGTTTGAGGGCTTATAACGCTAAAACTCAGTACTGACAGTGCTCAGAGTACAGACAGTCCTTTGTGTAGGTTTAAGCTTAACAACAAACAAATTATTATAAGCTAAGTCGAGATGTGATCGAAAATTGACGTAGCACAACGTATTCAGGCAACAAAATGTTTATATTCTAGGCATCGTTTTGGGAACTGATGGTAGTAATTGCATTTAACTACAAAGAAGTTACCTGTTCATTGGACGTGATTTCTTGTTTTATCTTTACTTTGATTCCAAAGAATGATTCCCACGAAGCACATGTTGCTATTGAAGCTCACTCTATATTGCGAATACAACAGCGGTGAAATAATATTTATGTAAACCCAATAAGCAGAAAATCAAGTTCAATGTGAACGAAATCAAGGTTATGCTTTTAATAAAATTCGTTCACATAAATTACATATCTGATCAAAACATTTTACGTCGGCAAAAACAGCCAAATTAGAATTGAAACAGTCCGCAATATAAGGATGCTACTGCTTGCTCGAATTGCAATAAAAATGGGACCATGTAATTCCCAAGTTAAAGATA
>NW_013755075.1:0-1307 GCF_000517525.1 Limulus polyphemus | reverse complement strand
ATTAGTTAATTGTAACACTGTTCTACTAATTTAAAGCTGGGGTGTATAAGAAGAAACATTAAGTTAATTGTAACACTGTTCTACTAATTTCTAAAACAATAAGACTGAAGACTTACAGAGGGACTACAACAATAAGAATGAAGACTCACAGAGGGATTACAACAATAAGACTGAAGACTTACACAGGGACTACAACAATAAGACTGAATACTTACAGAGGGACTACAACAATAAGACTGAAGACGTACAAAGGGACTACAACAATAAGACTGAATACTTACAGAGGGACTACAACAATAAGACTGAATACTTACAGAGGAACTACAACAATAAGACTAAAGACTTACAGAGGGACTACAACAATAAGACTGAAGACGTACAGAGGGACTACAACAATAAGACTGAAGACGTACAGAGGGACTACAACAATAAGACTGAAGACGTACAGAGGGACTACAACAATAAGACTAAAGACGTACAGAGGGATCACAACAATAAGACTGAAGACTTACAGAGGGACTACAACAATAAGACTGAAGACGTACAGAGGGACTACAACAATAAGACTGAAGACGTACAGAGGGACTACAACAATAAGACTGAAGACGTACAGAGGGACTACAACAATAAGACTAAAGACGTACAGAGGGACTACAACAATGAGACTGAATACTTATAGAGGGACTACAACAATAAGACTGAAGACGTACAGAGGGATCACAACAATAAGACTGAAGACTTACAGAATGAAATCAACGAGAATGGAAAGACTGTAGTGACAACATCAAAGAAGTACCAAAGGACGTCAACCAAGTCAAAAGTGAAGCACAGAAAGATATATATGGAGTTCAGAAAGATTACAACAGCAAGACCAATACAGTGGAAAAGAACATCAATGACTGACTAAAACCCTTATACTCGTATTTATAATTTAGCCTCGCCTATCGATATTCCCAAAATTTTCTAGATTTCTATGACGTCAAATTTAAAGCTTTCTAGGCCTAGTAAGGTTGAAGACTTTAATTTACATTTACCATCTAGCTAACATTCGAATTCAAACATTGAAAATATAGCTTACAACAATATCTTCCAGAAAATTATGCCCAAATCACTTACATTAACAACTGATATTTTAATCTTATTTTGCAGGGGACACGAGAAGGTTACAAATTCTTTTTAGATTTGTGAAAATGTGGCTTAGGAGGAAGATTCTTTATGGTTTAGTTGGATGTTGTTACATTTTTGTTATATATCTAGTGGCGATACTCCCGTCAAGTGACAACAGAGATCTCATTGGTGAGCTGTTT
>NW_013755074.1:0-1061 GCF_000517525.1 Limulus polyphemus | reverse complement strand
AGTTCTATTGTCATTCTTGCCACATCTCTTATTTTAATATCAGTGCCATTTTCATCTCTTTACTCACATATTATTGTAATATCAGTGCTATTGTCATTCTTTCCTCAGTTTTTATTGTAATATCAGTGCCATTTTCCTTCTTTACTCACTTTTTATTGTAATATCAGTGCCATTTTCATTCTTTACTCACTTATTTTTGTAATATAAGTGCTATTGCCATTCTGTTCTCAGTTCTCAATGTAATATCAGTGCTATTGTAGTTGTTTCCTCAGTTCTTAATGTAATATTACTGCTATTGTCATTCTTTCCTCAGTTATTATTATAATATGTGTACTATTCTCATTCTTTCCTCAGGTATCATTGTAATATCAATTTTATTGCCATTCTTTCCTCAGTTCTTAATAAGATATCAATCCTTTTGTCGTTCTTTCCTCTTTTATTATTGTAATAGCAGTTCCAATTTTATTGTTTTCTCAGTCCTTATTGTAATTTCAGTGATATTGTCATTCTTTCCTCACTAATTATTGTAATATCAGTTCTATTGTCATTCTTTCATCACTTGTTATTGTAATACCAGTGCTATTGGCTTTCTTTCCACAGTTCTTTTGGTAATATCAGTGTCATTTTCATTTCTTTCACACTTATTATTGTAATATCAATGCTATTTTCACTCTTTCCTCTGTTATTATTCTAAAATCATTCTATTGTCATTCTTTCTTGAGTTAATGTTGTAATATCTGTGCTATTATCATTCTTTCCTCAGTTCTTACTGTAATATCAGTGCCATTTTCATTCTTTCCTCAATTATTATTCAAATATATGTGTTATTATCATTCTTTCCTCAGTTCATCATGTAATATCAATGCTATTGTCGTTCTTTCCTCACTTATTATTGTAATATCAGTTCAAATTTTATTCTTTCATGAGTTATTATTGTAATATCAGTGCCATTTTCATTCTTTCTTCACTTATTATTGTAATTTCAGTGCTATTGTAATAATCTCAGTTAGTATTGTATTGTTACGTCTCCGTTTGTTAATTGATTTTCCCGTAACTTCGTT
>NW_013755073.1:0-1060 GCF_000517525.1 Limulus polyphemus | reverse complement strand
GTAGTTTCTTTCTGGTCTACTCAAAACCCTACTGAAATAGGCCACCACATGTTCGTTTTCGCCCACTTTCTGAGACAACACTCCTCCAATTCCGACATTACTAGCATCACAATCCAGTATGTACGGCAGTGAGGGATCTGGAACATTTGCTCATCAAAAGTTGTTGCAAATACAATGACATCATCCAGGTACACTAGGGCTATCCTCCATTGTAGGCCGTCCAGTACTCTATCCATTAGCCTCTCAAATGTTGCTGGAACATTGCTAAGCCCGAATGGCATCACACGGTATTGCCAGAGACATTGGCCATAACTAAATGCAGTCTTAGGTTTTTCTGCTTCAAGCATTTTCACTTGATTGCAACCGACTTTAAATCTACAGTTGAAAACTACCTGGCTCCACTTATGGCATCAAGAGTATCATTAATTCTTGGCAGTGGATATGAGTCTATTTCGGTTATACTGTTAAGAGCTCTGAAGTTCACACAGCAACGTTGGGTCCCATCCTTCTTCTGGATAAACACGACAGGAGCTCACCAGGGACTATCTGATTTCTCGACCATCTCTTCCTTAATTAGGCCATCCATGACCTTCTCCATCTCTTGTCGCTTTGCTGGAGCTATTCTCCTCAGAGGGATCTTTATTGGATGGTGAGTGCCTGTGTTTATTCTTTGCTCCACAAGGTCTGTGCAGTCGAGGTCATAATCTCCTTTCGAAAAGACGTCTGCATAATTTGCCAAAAGTTCTTTTACCCAAAGAGCCAGTGATGGTGCCAAATGGACTATGCTCTTCTTATAGAGGTCAGTTAAATGTTCTGGAAGTGTATGTCCTTTCTTTATGGTTGTATTTCTTGCTTTAACATTGATTGGCTCTACCTCCTGACACACACCCTAACAATGCCCCTTCCTTAAGTGTCTGCTCACATTTAGAGAAATTGGCTACTGTTGTAGGTACTATTTGATGACCTGCCACAAGTGACTGTCCAATCTTCACATCCGCTGGCTGGGACGGGTCTTCCACTGCTTCCACAAGCATTGGGCTTCCTTTGGGGATGTTCTTTT
>NW_013755072.1:0-1060 GCF_000517525.1 Limulus polyphemus | reverse complement strand
AGGAAGTGGGTATAATTCAAGAAATGGCTCTTCATATCAGTCTGGTGATGGCTGTAGTAAGTACTGGAATAGTGGCGGCCACTTTTTTTTTCATTGCATTCCTTCATGGAGAATGCTAGTGCACTCTCTGAGATATAAATATGTCCTTTGTGTACCTTTTTCCCCACACTGTGTGTATCTTGTTTTATAGATTTTTTTCTTAAATCTGGTGTAGGGCGTAGCGCCATCTATGGATGTATAAAGTCGTCAAGAAGTTAATGTCGCATTTTGGAAAACTTTCATTAACCACCCCTCAAAAAAACGTACATCACGTATAATACTTAAACGAACCGCCTAAACGTCACGTTAGTGTAGCCTGTATAATGTGTAAAGTTTAGCATACTCTAATCCCTTATGGTGATGGCATACGACGAGACACACATTCGGCATGTAATGCTGTTTGAATACAAGAAGGGAAACAACGTCTTTATAGCCACAAATAATACCAAAAAAGTTTATGGAAATGTTTTGAACGTTCGTAAGTGTCAACGATGGTTCAGCAAATTTTGTTCAGGTGATTTTAGCCTTCAAAACTGTGATGGTAGGGGCCAATATGTTGGAATTGATAATGATGCTCTGAAGACACTTGTTGAGTCTAACCCAAGGCAACACACTCATGAAATGGCCCTGAAATTTATGTCTCTCGTGAAACAATACGTAAACATTTAAGAAATATAGGAAAACTCCATAAAGAAGGTGTTTGGGTGCCTCACGAACAATCGGATGATCATCGTTTCCAATGTGTGAAAGTTGCTTCGTCTCTTGTGGTGCGTGATGCGCGTGAACTATTTTTGGACAGAATTGTCACCAGTGATGAAAAATGGATTCTCTATGCGAATAATTAACGCCAAAAATAATTGCTCAGTCCTAGAAAAAAACCACTTCCGACCCCAAAACCTGGACTTCAACCGCAGAAAGTGGGACATCAAAGGAGTAATTCATTCCGAACTCCTCAATCCACAGCGAATTGTCAATGCAAAGATCTATAGTCAGCAACTGGAACGTTTAAATCATGCCCTTC
>NW_013755071.1:0-1060 GCF_000517525.1 Limulus polyphemus | reverse complement strand
ACGCTCTCTTGTTTCTAGAACTATCCCGTATCTTGGCGAATGCTCTAGTATTGACTAAATAGAGGGTAGGCTGGTATATAAAAGAAGGTAATGTAATGCGTGTGAGTGGATAGTGAGTAATTGATCTGCGGTCAGAGTATTATTGACGTTCGTTGCTATAGCATTTGTTTAGCGCGATTGTTAAAGTTGAGTGTATCGGTTAAGTTATATTCGGAAAGAATAAACCAGTTTTATTAAGTAAAGACTTGTGTCGCTTAAGTTTCGTCGGTACGAAGTTACGGAATTTTAATTAACACACGGAGACGTAACAATATTTAACAGTATAAGCTATGTATTTTTCTAAATGTAAATTTAATCTAAACAAATGTTGGTATTAAAATAAATATATAATAACAAATTCGTTACAATTCCTCCTTAGAGAATTATAAATTGGCGTTAGGTTTTAACTAATATATATATATATACACACACATAAAATACATTCCATATGATACATTATCCAAAAGAGTACAAAACTTCAAAAATAATTACAGTGTAGAACAACCAGTACAAATAACCCTATGATCATAAAATTATATAGCACGTGAGAGTGCATCAGTACAAATCTTATTAACCTTTTTGACATAGATTACCCCAAAATTATACTCTTGTAGGGATAAACTGCAATTTAACAGTATTCTTTCTTTCTGTCTTTTTCTTTCTCTCTCTTTCTTTCTTTTTGATTAGATATCCCACAGTGGGTAACAATACTAAGACCATGTCCTCAGAATGGTTTTGTTTGTTATAGATTTTACACAAAACTACACGAGGGCTATCTGCTCTAGCTGTCCCTAATTTAGCAGTCTAAGACTAGAGGGGATTGACCATCACATTATAACGCCCCCATGGCTGAAGGGGCGAGCATGTTTAATGTGACAGGGATTCAAACCCGTGACCCACAGATTGCGAGTCGAGCGCCCTAACCACCTGGCCATGCCGGGCCCCTCAGGACAGAACTTACATTCTTTAAAATCTGGGATAGGTTTCAAAGAAGCAACAGGAATTTTCTGGTTAGATTCTC
>NW_013755070.1:0-1061 GCF_000517525.1 Limulus polyphemus | reverse complement strand
TTTTAGTGTTTACTGACTGACTGACAGACAACATGCTACTGTATGGTGGTGCAAGTGGTTAAAACAGATGGCCCCTCCAGGCTGCCGTTGGCCTCCTTTCGAGAAAATTATTCTTCAAATACTGTTTCAAAACTATTTTCGATGTTGTTCCTTTTTAAGGGTAAAATAGCCCAGAATGTACATTAGTAGATCGTTATAACTGTTAACGTTAATTAGTTGATTAAATACTTTTACTGCATAGAATATCATATCCCAGATTAAAGTTACTTTGAAGCATGATGATATGGGAATCATCATTTTCTGTACCTACGTTTTCCTCTTTAAAAAACTTAAAATTGGTTAGGAAGACAGTAGGTGGTCAGATTTCTTGCAAATGACATTGGACATTGAACAAACTGAAACAACCTCCATGCCACAAGCCTCGAAGTTAGGTCTCTGGAGAGTTATGTGTCAAACTCTACTGGTCAAGACTGGTTTGAAGTGTGATGTTGTATGGAGCAGAGAAAAGACTAGAGAGGTTGGATATGTGAATATGACAACGAATTGAAAAAATCGGCTGGATATGATGAGGGGCTCGAGATTGTGGAAAAAAATAGGACTTTGTTGTAAAAAAAAGTCTAGTAAAGGAGAAATATGTGAGGGAGACAGTTTCTAGGAGACCACTTGATGAAGGAGTTTCTAGAAGGAAGGATTCAAAGGCAATGGCCTAAGGATAGGAAGAGGAAAGTATTGAACCATCCTAGAGATTGGAAATTGTTTGTTGAGATGAAGAGAAGAGACATAGAAAGAACAGGAGGAGAAGATGCTGAGCCTAGAGCCTGTACCTGTACTTGGGCAGGTAACTTGATAAATAGTGTCAAGATATTACAGTCCGCCAAATCGCAAGTAAAATAAAATTTTAACGCTTAAACTAGTGAAATTATGATCGAAAGAGTATTGCCCCCCCCCCACGTGGCACAACGGTATGTCTGCGGACTTACAACGCTAGAAGCCGGGTTTTGATACCCGTGGTGGGCAGAGCACAAATAGCCCATTGTGTAGCTTTGTGCTTAATTACAAAC
>NW_013755069.1:0-1263 GCF_000517525.1 Limulus polyphemus | reverse complement strand
GATTTAACAATACTGGGGAAATTTTGTGTCTTCTTAATGACAGTACACAGTATTGTTAAATCTTGTGTCTTCTTATTGATAGTACACAGTATTATTAAATCTTGTGTCTTCTTATTGACAGAACACAGTATTGTTAAATCTTGTGTCTTGTTATTGATAGTACACAGTATTGTTAAATATTGTGTCTTCTTATGGACAGTAAACGATACTGTGTACTGTCAATAAAATATACAAGATTTACAATACTGTGTACTGTCAATAAGAAGACACAAGATATAAGAATACTGTGTACTATCACTAACAAGCCACAAGATTTAACGATACTGTGTACTGTCAATAAAAAGACACAAGATTTAACGATACTGTGTACTGTCAATAAGAAGACACAAGATTTAACAATACTGTGTACTGTCGATTAGAAGACACAAGATTTAATAATACTGGGTACTGTCAATAAGAAGACACAATATTTAACAATAATGTGTACTGTCACTAACAAGCCACAAAAGTTAAGAATACTGTGTTTTATCAATAAGAAGACTCAAGATTTAACAAAACTGTGTACTATCAAAAAGAAAACACTAGATTTAACAATACACTGTAATGTCGATAAGAAGACACAAGATTTAATAATACTGTGTACTGTCCATAAGAAGACACAATATTTAGCAATCCTATGTACTATCAATAAGAAGACACAATAATTAACAATACTGTGTATTTTAAATAAGAAGACATAAGATTTAACAATAATGTGTACTATCAATAACAAGGTTCGAGTTTTAACGATACTGTGTACTATCAATAAAAAGACACAATATTTAACGATACTGTGTACTGTCAATAAGAAGACACAAGATTTAACAATACTATGTACTGTCGATAAGAAGACACAAGAATTAATAATACTAGGTACTATCAATAAGAAGACACAAGATATAAGAATACTGGGTACTGTCAATAAGAAGACACAATATTTAGCAATCCTATGTACTATCAATAAGATGACACAATAAATAACAATACTGTGTATTATCAATAAGAAGACACAAGATTTAACAATACTGTGTACTATCATTAACAAGACACGAGTTTTAACGATACTGTGTACTATCAATAAAAAGACACAATATTTAACAATACTGTGTACTGCCAATAAGAAGACACAAGATTTACCGATACTGTGTACTATCTATAACATGCCAAAAGATTTAACGATACTGTGTACTATCAATAAGAAAACACAAGATTTTGTCAATACTA
>NW_013755068.1:0-1091 GCF_000517525.1 Limulus polyphemus | reverse complement strand
ATTTTATTTTTATAAATAGTAGCATAACCATTCAATTATTTGTACAAAATTGTGTTATTTAATGAAGTTTAAAGAGGAATTTAATGAAAAAATTCCTAAAATACGTTTTAGACTGTAAATAAGCGCCCTCTAAGAATAAATGTTTTTTCAAAAATTTTTTTAAGATATTTCCTTTCACTTCAGCACTGGTCCTGCCATCTATGATTGGTATCTAAACCTTTTTTCCAGTCTGTTTTCTTTATAAAACTGCGTCTGGGCGTGTTAAACCTCAGTTGTAAAACTTTTAGCCAATCCTTGTCGAAAGTGTCAATTTCAGTACCAATTATTCCAATTGCTGTATCTCCCATTTGTCAAATCTTAGGATAATAAGGATAGCACGTGATGAAACGTTGTTCCCTGGATTTTACAATATGAATGTGGGTGGTGCTTATATTTTATGGAGAGGTTGTATTTAGTACTGGCCAATAGGGCTTTTCTATAAGCGTTAGAAAAGTTGCTTCTGGAAAAAATTGCATGGGATATAATGGACTTTTATTTTTTTATATAGTAGCTTAAGTCATGCTGCATGGTATATCTGTTTATATTAATCATTATATTGAAAAATTAACTCAAAATAGATATATTTTTTAGGAAAGAAGTTGATCCACGATTGTTAGGGTTAAGAGTTACCGAGTGACGAGTGCAAAGTCTTTACATGAATTAGACTTAGGACTTTGAACTGAGAGAGTTTGTGATTTTTTATATTCTTTTGAATTTAAATTTGTAGTTTTAAGCTCAATAATTTAGCATAATTTTATATTTAGTTCATAATAATAATAATAATATGATTCAGTATTTAGAATGATAAACTTGTGTGATTTGTATGTAATACTACTAGTACCAGTACCACAAAAGAAATTTATAATTTTCCTTCTTACAATCATTGCTTTGTAGTAAGACCCACACTTCTGTTGTTATTGCATTAGAATTAAAACAGTCTAACTGATATATATATATAGTTTATTCTGATATTTTACAAATGGTTCAAACTCAGTAGTGACAACAATAAAACCCATATGTTGGTTGTGAAACAGGCTAAATACATTCATCCC
>NW_013755067.1:0-1054 GCF_000517525.1 Limulus polyphemus | reverse complement strand
AATCAGTATAGTTTTTATGTTATTTTCTCTACCCTATCTCAAAACAGTATCGGTCAATTCGACCAACCTCGTAACCACCAAAAAAAAAATTAAATAAACCTGAATTAACCTTCTTTTCTTTCTAGAATGACTTTAAATTGTAACCTGAAACTACATTTGTTTATTGCCCTTCTAAATGTGTTTAACTGCTATTCCCGCCATAAAAGTTGTAAATCACTTGGGAAACGTGCAGCTCACGTTATGCCATCGAATTACATTACCCACCAGCTGCTTACATTATTATTATTACTTATTTTACCTAATTTAGGCTTAAATAACTTAAAAAGATCCGTACTCTTAATTTTAGTCACTTTTATAATAATAAATAAAAAATAAATATGAAAAACAAGAAATAAAGTTCTTACACAATCTTCTTTTTTCTTGCTCTCGATTGCGAGGGCAGTTACGCCTGATTTTTTACTGACTATAGTAAAGCGGTAAACATTTTTTTATTTAATTAAATAATACACCAAAGAATATAGACTAATAACATGCAAAAAGTAGACAATTCATTTACCTCTAAAAAATTTCCCGGCTTTCTGAAAATGAGATAAGAGCCTTTACAAATTCTTCCAAGTCAGCCGTTAACTTTCCCACGGGAATGAATCTTGTACTGTGAGTGAAATTAACAATATTCCATTCAGAATACAATATTATACAATACCTCATTTGATAGATTAAAATCTTGACTTTTTATTGGTTATAGTTAATATATAATGAAAAGTACCAGAGAACTATCAACCAATTGCTAAAGAGAGGATGTGACAAGTGGGTGTGGCAGGAGGGTTTGATTTTCTATTGAATAGCTCTGTAACAAAAGGAAATTGAAGTTTATAAAAATTATGGTCTGTTTCAGCAATAAAACGTTTATAGAGTGTATTTTACGTTTAATTTCGTACATTTTCGAGGGGTGATGGATAAAATAGGGATGATGACATGCTAAGACAAAATGTGTCACGTGTGTTGCACTAGTGGAATATCAGGATTTTGTATATATTTTCTTTTATCATCTAAG
>NW_013755066.1:0-3143 GCF_000517525.1 Limulus polyphemus | reverse complement strand
GAATACACGGGGTCTTTATGACCTTAAGATGTATTGAAGGTTGGCATCTTGTTATAATTATAACTGTATTTTATATAACAAGTGATTACACGGTCTCTTTATGACCTTATGATGTAATGTACTATGAGATGCAGCTGTAATATAACAGTATTTTTTATAACAAGTGAATACACGGGTCTTTATGACCGTATGATGTATTGTACAATCACATGCTTTTGTAATTATACAGTAGTTTATATAACAAGTGAATACACGGTATCTTTATGACCTTATGATGTATTGAAGTTTGACATACTGTTGTAACTAAAACTGTATTTGATATAACAAGTGAATACACAGGGTCTTAATGAACTTGTGATGTATTGTAGTTTGGCATGGTGTTATAATTATAACCGTATTTTATTTAAAGGTGAATATATCGGGTCTTTCTGACCTTATGATGTAATGTACTCTGTCATAATACAATACATCATAAGGACATAAAGACCTCGGGTATACACTTCTTATATAAAATACTGTTAAAATTACAACAATTTTTCATTGTACAATACATCATAATGTCATAAAGATCCCGTGTATACACTTGTTATATAAAGTACTGTCATATTACAACTGCATGTCAGAATGTTGTAATTTTAACAGTATTTTATACAACAAATAAATACACGAGGTATTTATGACGTTTTGACGTATTGTACAATGATATGCTGTTGTAATTATAACTGTATTTTATATAACAAGTTAATATACGGGGTCTTTATGGCCTTATGATGTATTGTATAATGATATGCTGTTGTAATTTTAACAGTATTTTATATAACAAGGACCCGATATATTCACCTTTAAATAAAATACGGTTATAATTATAACACCATGCCAAACTTCAATACATCATAAGTTCATAAAGACCCTGTGTATTCACTTGTTATATCAAATACAGTTTTAGTTACAACAGTGTGCCAAACTTCAATACATCATAAGGTCATAAAGTTTCCGTGTATTCACTTGTTATATAAACTTCTGTTATAATTACAACAGCATATCATCGTACAATACATCATAAGGTCATAAAGACCCCGTGTATTCACTTGTTATATAAAATACAGTTATAATTACAACAGCATGTCATAATACATTACATCATACGGTCATAAAGACCCGTGTATTCACTTGTTATATAAAATACAATAATAATTAAAACAGCATGCCATTGTACAATATTTCATAAGGTCATAAAAACCCCGTGTATTCACTAGTTATATAAAATACAGTTATAATTACAACAGCATGTCATAGTACATTACATCATAAGGTCATAAAGATTCCGTGTATTCACTTGTTATATAAAATACTGTTATAATTACAACATCATATCATTGTACAATACATCATAAGGTGATAAAAACACCGTGTATTCGTTTCTGACCTTATGATGTAATGTACTATGACATGCAGTTGTAATATGACAGTACTTTATATAACAAGTGAATTCTCGGGATCTTTATGACATTATGATGTATTGTACAATGAAAAATTGTTGTAATTTTAACAGGATTTTATATAAGAAGTGAATACCCGAGGTCTTTATGTCCTTATGATGTATTGTACTATGACAGAATGTTGTAATTTTAACAGTATTTTATACAACAAATAAATGCACGAGGTATTTATGACGTTTTGATGTATTGTACAATGATATGCCATAAAGACCCCGTGTATTCACTTGTTATATAAAATACAGTTATATTTATAACAGCATTCTTGACATCAATACAAAAGTGAATTATCTTGTTATATAAAATACTGTTATAATTATAACATCATATTATTGTACAATACATCATGAGGTCATAAAGATCATGTGTATTCAGTCCTTATATAACATACAGTTATAATTCCAACAGCATGTCATTGTACAACACATCATAAGGTCATAAAGACCACGTGTATTCACTTTTTGCATAAAATACTGTTATATTAAAACAGCATGTTATTGTGCAATACAACATAAAGTCCTAAAGATCCCGTGTATTCACTTTTTCTATAAAATACAGTTATAATTGCAACAGCATTTCATTGTACAATATTTCATAAGGTCATAAAAACCCCGTGTATTCTTTTGTTATATAAAATACAGTTATAATTACAACAGCATGCATAGTACATTACATCATAAGGTCATAAAGACCTCGTGTATTCACTTGTTTTATAAGATACAGTTATAATTACAACATCATGTCATAATACATTACATCACAACGTCATAAAGAGAACGTGTTTTCACTTGTTATATAAAATACAGTTATAATTACAACAACATGCCATTGTTCATTACATCATAAGGTCATAAAGACCCGGTGTATTCACTTTTATATATAATACTGTTATATTACATCTCTATGTCAAAGTACATTACATCATAAGGTAATAATGATCCCAAGAATTCACTTTTATATAAAATACTGTTATATTACATCTCTATGTCAAAGTACATTACATCATAAGGTAATAATGATCCCAAGAATTCACTTTTATATAAAATACTGTTATATTACATCTCTATGTTAAAGTACATTACATCATAAGGTAATAATGATCCCAAGAATTCATTTGATATATAAAATTCAGTTATAAATAAAACAGCATGCCAAACTTGAATACATCTTAAGGTCATGAAGACCCCGTGTACTCACTTGTTATATAAAATACAGTTATAATTAAACCAGCATTCCAAACATCAGTAGATCATAAGGTCATAAAGACCCCGTGTATTTACTTGTTATATAAAATACAGTTATAATTACAACAGCATGCCAAATTTCAATACATCTTAAGTTGGTCTTTATGACCTAATGATGTATTGATATTTGGAATTCTGGTGTAATTATAACTCTTTTTTATATAACAAGTGAATACATGTGGTCTTTATGACCTTAAGATGTATTCAAGTTTGGCATCCTGTTGTAAATATAACTGTATTTTATATAACAAGTGAATACACGGGGTCTTTAAGACCTGATGATGTAATGTATTGTGACATGCTTTTGTAATTAAAAGAGTATTTTATATAACAAGTGAATACACGGAATCTATATAACCTAATTATGTATTCAAGTTTGGCATAATGTTGTAATTATGACAGC
>NW_013755065.1:0-1463 GCF_000517525.1 Limulus polyphemus | reverse complement strand
CTAAGTATTGAAATGACTTTCTAACAGTTAGTTGTAATTTGTTTTTCTGTGTTTATCTCTTATTTATTCTTAGACAGTTTTTAAAATAAATGGTTACATATTTTTAGAGGTTTAATAAAATTGAGTTTTGCATAAAAGAGGAATAAAAAATGGTATTTTTCAGATTAAATAAAATCAATTTGTATTACTAAAGCAAACAAAATAAATGAATATTTCATATTATCATACATAATTGTTGTCTATAAAATATTTGTGAAAAAATGGAGATTGAAAGTGTTTATACATTTGGGAGTGTGTGTATAGACCAATGATATTCATGCAGAATTTATCTAGATGTTGAAAAAGAGACTTGTCTTCATTTGTTGAATTAGTTCCCAGTTGTCACCTCTAGTTTTGAATCAAAGTTTCTGTACAAACAAACTGTAAAATGAACATTACATTTTGTTTTATAACTGAATCATGTAGTTCCAGTATAAACTAAGAGCTAATATAATAGAAGTATGCAGTTTATGGATCCATAATCGAACCAGTAGCCAAGTTTTCAAGGTTTGAGGAGGTCACACTGCTCAGATACCTTCACTAGCTTTAACTGAGGTGAAGAGCCCATAGAGACCTGTATACCCCTGAAGTAAGTCCTTGACCTTAGAAAGAGACTTTTGTGACTGGATGCATTGCTCTGTACTCCGTTAAAAATAAAATACATAGAATGAAGAGACAACTTATAAAAATGACATGTATATTAGTTGAATAAGTAATATATAGCACTTGGTTAAACTATTGGCAATAATTACTAAAATACTATGATATGAAATATTTATATGCCATTGATTTCTCATATAAAAATGTATATTTAATGCAAAATAATAAATATCTTAAATATTTATTGGTGTCTACAATGTAAGAGCATATTTCATGATAATTACTATTTTCTGTCAGAGTATGATATATGAAATGACTGCACAGTAATACAACACTGTGTGTATGATATTCACTGGGACAACAGTTGGGATCTCATCTGTCAAAAAATTCTCTTCCATTTTAAATGGCTTTAATGCGGAAGCTCTAAACCTCTGTAATTTCACCTTCACTTTCTGTTATCGGAATGTGATGGCTCACCTTGCCCAATAACATTATCTAAGATCTACAAAATAATTATTATAAATGTACTGTAATGTGGTTGTGTGCATATTCCAAGAGAGGCACAATGTCACACCTATTAGTTAAATAATTCATAAAATACTTGTAAATGAATAGCCTACAAACAATAATTACACAGCATTCAACAATGTTAACTATAAACATGAACACCAGCAACACACAGGAACAGTGTTTTGATCAGAAATTTAAAAACAATAAGTGTGAGTAAATGAGTAAAAATGTTACTGGAATCATATACCACATGGACAGGAACTCCGTGTGCAAAGACTATATGAAATACAAGTATCTTAGACTTATAAAATATA
>NW_013755064.1:0-1061 GCF_000517525.1 Limulus polyphemus | reverse complement strand
ACAAGTTTGAAATAAACAATATGTACACTCACTAGTTTGAAATAAACAATATGTACACTCGCTAGTTTGAAATAAGCAATATGTACACTTACTAGTTTGAAATAAACAATATGTACACTCACTAGTTTGAAATAAACAATATATACATTTACATCATTTTTTTAATTCAAATTTATCCAAACAGAGTTTTAGGTAAGCAGCTTTTGAATGACACTAAATAAGTCAGCAGTGAGTTGATAAGTAACATAACTGATCTCATACGTGGTCGTCTATACCACAGTAATGAACTGCTTGAACTGTCACTTGTAGAAACCAATACCACAGTAATGAACTGCTTGAATCGTTGCTTGTAGAAACAGAATACCACAGAGATGGACAGTGTCAACGTTTACGTCTAGAAACACAATACCACAGCGATCGACAGTTTGAGCGTTTATAGAAACACAATACCACGGCGATGGACAACTTGAGCGTTTATAGAAACACAATATCACACTAATGGACAGCTTGAGCATTTATAGAAACACAATACCACGGCGATGGACAACTTGAGCGTTTATAGAAACACAATATCACATTAATGGACAGCTTAAGCGTTTATAGAAGCACAATGCCACGGTGATGGACAGCTGGAGCTTTTATAGAAACATAATACCACGGTGATGACCAGCTTGAGCGGTTTTAGAAACACAATACCACAGTGATGACTAGCTTGAGCCTTCATAGAAACACAATACCTCGGTGATGGACAGCTTGAGCATTTATAGAAACACAATACCACGGCGATGGACAACTTGAGCGTTTATAGAAATGCAAAATCACAGTAATGGACAGCTTGAGCGTTTATAGAAACACAATATCATAGTAATGGACAGCTTGAGCGTTTATAAAAACTCAATACCATGGTGATGGACAGCTTGAGCATTTATAGAAACACAATATCACAGTAATGGACAGCTTGAGCGTTTTCTTGCAGAAACGCAATACCATAGAGATGGTCTGTCTGGGTGTTTACTTGTATAAACACAATACCATAGAGATGGTCTGTCTGGGTGTTTACT
>NW_013755063.1:0-1412 GCF_000517525.1 Limulus polyphemus | reverse complement strand
ATCAGTAACACTTCCAATATAGATCTATAGTCTAAAGATGATTCTGTACTTTACATTCAGTGGGTTCATTCAACGTTCACTGTTAATAAAAGTTAAAACAACAGTAACACTTCCAATATAGATCTATAGTCTAAAGATGATTCTATACTTTAGATTCAGTGGGTTCATTCTATGTTCACTGTTAATACAAGTTAAAACATCAGTAACACTTCCAATAAGATAGAATGAACCCACTGAATGTAAAGTACAGAATCATCTTTAGACTATAGATCTGTGTTACTGATGTTTTAACTTGTATTAACAGTGAACTAAAGTACAGAATCATCTTTAGACTATAGATCTGTATTGGAATTAATACAAGTTAAAACATCAGTAACACTTCCAATACAGATCTATAGTCTAAAGATGATTCTGTACTTTAGATTCAGTGGGTTCATTCTATGCTCAGTTAAAGGAACCAATATATTAACAGTTGTAAAGTTCAACAAGACTTAGCATACAAGGCACGGCAAGCGAGTACAAACTTCATTACAATCGTAGGTAGTAGAAATCATTGTTTTATATTTACTGTTCTATGTTGTAAGAAAAATAAATTAAATTTAATAATCTATTTGTAAATAGTAATAATATATATAAATACGTAATGAATTATAACAGAAATGTGACTGTATTTTACAAAATACTAGTCCACTAGAACAAAGTTAAGATATGTCACTTTGTAAAGGCCAGTTTTATGCTATTGGATAAGGTAACATGATGTGCACATGCAACTTGTGTGACACTGTTTAGTCAGTCACGGCTGAAAGGTCGATAAAAACAATAAATAGAAGTTGATGTATAATGTTACGAGATTTAAGCTATTTAGAATAAACGTTTATATTTTCGTGTTGTAATTTGTAAAATGTAATTTAGATCTATTTCCTAATTTTTAATGGTGGTTACAAAGTTGGTCAATTTGACCAGATCCATATAGATCTAAATAAAGAAAATAACAGATAAGATGTAAAGCTTTTTGAAAAAAATGTTTGAAAGTTATAAGGAAGTTTTGGAAATTTTGAAAATAAAATTTGACAATTTTCTGATGCATAAAAGTATTTTTAATCTTAAAATCAAAATTACTTTGCACGTGGACAGTCAACATTTGAAAAGAAAAAATGCACGAGCAAATCTTTAATTAAAGAATCTAATATTTTGAGTAAAGTCTTGTAATGTTTACTGATAATCTGTAAACATTTTGGAATGGATGGCTTATATATAAATAAGGTAGAGACTGGCTTTAAACTATAAGATGTAGAGGTATAGTGTAGGAACAGGGTAAAAAGGTAGGGTTACTGTTGTTATTGTAATACTATAATAAATAACATGAATTAGTGTTAGATCACTGGTGAGATTTTTATATAATGGGAACAACT
>NW_013755062.1:0-1350 GCF_000517525.1 Limulus polyphemus | reverse complement strand
AGTGGGATTGACCGTCACATTATAACGCCCCCACGGCTGAAGGGGCGAGCATGTTTGGTGGGACGGGGATTCGAACCCGCGGCCCTCAGATTACGAGTCGAGTACCCTAACTACCTGGCCATGCCGGGCCCACTGTTTGATTATTAAGCTCTAAAAAAGCAAACAATGAAAGTAAAAAAATATTAATAAGGCTTAAAAGAATAGATCTGTTGTGCATAGTTATAAAATTTTAAAATGAAAAACTTTAAGTTGTTTGCAAAATGTAGAAACGAGAGTAAAGATCTTCTTATGTTTATAAAACAATGACTAAAGATAAAAATTAAAACAGGGATTCTCAAACTGTGCTACACGTACCACTGGTAGTACGAGGAAGTGATGTCGGTGGTACACGAAAAACAACAAAAATTACAAAATTTGTAATATAGCCAATTTGAGCTTCCCGCGCACATAGGTAAAATGCTTTAACTCAACACGGGATCAGTCAATTTGACCGAGTCACGTGACCTTTTGTACTCGTTTAAAGTCTTTATAAATTTAATACTTATAACTCTCAATATATTGGGTATACCTTTAAGAAATTTGGCAGTTTTTCAGTTAATATTACAAGTCTTTCTCATACAAAAAGTCATATTTCTTAGTGAAGTATTTTTAATAAAACAAAATACAGATTTGCCCATGAATATATTCAGTATTTGTTTTGAATAGTCTGTGTGCAAAATAATTTTAATGTTAAAATTAAAAAATACTTTTCGACATCTCAAAAATCTCAAATTTCCCTTGTGTAATCCTTAAAACCTCCTAAATACATTTCAAACGTTTTTCTCCACTAAATCTTTATAGTTTATATGTTATTTTCTCTACCCTATGTCTAAACGGGATCGGTCAATTCGACCGACCTCGTAACCCCCCAAAAATCTAAATAAACCTTTTTTTCTTTCTAGAATGACTTCAAATTGTAACATGAAACTACATTCGTTTATCCTAAGTAACTCTTAAGGTTGTAACATTATACATCTATTTATAATTAAATTTTATTGTTTTATTTCCATTTGAACAGTGTTTCTAACTGCTATCCGCACCATTATAAGTTGTAAATCACTCGGGAAATGTGCAGCTCACATTACACTATCGAATTACATCACCCACGAGCTGCTCGCATGTGTGCTACATGAACAATTTTAATATTATTATTATTATTACTTATTTTACCTATTCCAGTCTTAAATAACTTAAAAAGATCCATATTTTTAATTTTAGTTACTTTTATAATAATAAATAAAGAATAAATATGAAAAACAAAAATAAAATACTTACCCAACCTTCTTTTTTTCTTGCCCTTGATTGTCGATG
>NW_013755061.1:0-1060 GCF_000517525.1 Limulus polyphemus | reverse complement strand
ACTTCAATTTTATTATTTTATTGCTCTTTGAACTATGTCTAACTATTACTATTCGTGCCATTATAAGTTGTAAATCATGCTATGCTGTCGAATTACATTACCCACGAGCTGCTTGCATGCATGCCTTGTTAAACATTTTTATTATATTATTATTTGTTTTACCTAATCTAACCTTAACTAACCTAAAAAGACCCCAGACAATTTTCCCTAACTGTCACAATTTTTCTGGCTTTCTAACTATTCGACAAGAGTTGTTACAAATTCATCTAAGCTAGTCATTATCTATCCCCTGAGAATGAAGCTTGTACTAACAGAGAAATGAAAATTCTGTGTTCAGAAAACAATGTAATATAATACGTCATTTGATAGATGAAAACCTTGGCTTTCTATTGGTTATACATAATATAGTATTAAGTGTAAGAGAGAACTATAAACAAATACTGAAATAGAGTATATAACAGGTGGATGTGACAAGAGGGGTCTGATTTTTAATTTGATGGCTCTGTAACCAAACAAGATTAAAGGCTATAAAAAAGTTACATTAAATTTTGTACTTATTGGAGGGGTGGTGAATAAAATAGAGAATAGGGGATGGATAGAGAAAATATGTCACATATCTCACACTAGGGTGAATTCAGGATTTTTTGTAATATTGCCATATAAAATTAAGAACTTAAAACTTGTATGCTATTAATGCTACGATTTTATGCCATAGTAATTGGTATAACAAACAAAAAAGGTGGTTTAATTTAAGTCACTAAAACCTTGTGACGTTCGCAGTAAAGGATGCCAGTGGCGACACGGTTAAATCATTTTTATGGAATACCTGAAAAACTTCTTTATGTTTATATTTCTGCTTTCTAGGAGCAAAGGATGCCAGTGGCGACACAGTTAAATCATTTTTATGGAATACCTGAAAAACTTCTTTATGTTTATATTTCTGCTTTCTAGGAGCAAAGGATGCCAGTGGTGACACGGTTAAATCATTTTTATGGAATACCTGAAAAACTTCTTTATGTTTATATTTCTGCTTTCTAGGAGCAAAGGATGCCAGTGGTGA
>NW_013755060.1:0-1265 GCF_000517525.1 Limulus polyphemus | reverse complement strand
GACTAGTTCTTACAGGAATGTTTGTCTCTTCCCTGCCATACCCTTCAATATGTTGCTTTTCACTGATTTCATAATCCTTTCAGATATATCCAATACACAGACTTCATTTTGTTGATTTTACTCTGGTATCATGAATGGGTTACCTATGAAACTAATCTAATTTTTTGTTCTTACTTCCTGTTGTCCAGTATTTTTCTTCAGTGCATTCCAATTCTATTCCATTTCCCACTAAATTGTAAGCCCTCATTCATCTCAAACATCCAAAGATTATTTTTAGATCAGGAAGTGTGTAACATTAAATCAATTTTGGATGAGATTAAACTTTAACTTTCACACATCTGTCTATTTCTGCCATATTTCCACTTAGAAGAATTTCAAAAGTGATTTGCCATTTCTTTGGGATATTGTATTATGAGAATGTATATTTCTAATACCTATGTTAATGTTCCTAGTTACTCAGGCTTATGGAAATCACTGTAGTTTGTCCACAACTGAAATTGAAAAAAAAATGCTTTCCCTACTTCCTTTTACTTCAGTTTTGTACATTTTCACCACAGTTTTTATTTCCTAATATGAAATTCTGAACAACAGTTATGTAGTTTCCAAAGATTTAACTGTCAAGGGCTAGGAAATGTTAACTATACAGTATGCTATTTTTTCTTACTACATCCTCCAGCTAATATTTCTCTGTAGCAAACTGATGCACTTTTGTTTCCCTGAACTATTTACTTGAGACTGAATGGGAAACCTTCAGTCATGTTTGTTCTTTCTTTTCTTGTTGTCTCCCATCCTTAGTTCTTATGTAATTATTGGTTAATTTTTATATATAGATAGATATAGGGTTTCCATCAAATGAAAATGGATGAAGCAGATAAACCTAAGACTGCATTTAGTTAGGGCCAAGGTCTCTGGCAATACTGTGTGATGCCATTCGGGCTTAGCAATGCTCCAGCAATATTTGAGAGACTGATGGAACGAGTATTAGAAGGCCTACAATGGAGGATAGCCCTAGTGTACCTGGACGATGTCATTGTGTTTACAACAACGTTTGATGACGAAATGTCCCGGCTAGCGGAAGTATTCAAGCATTTGAAAGCAGCAAACCTTAAACTCCATCCCAAGAAATGCCACCTGTTCCAGAAAAAGGTGCTTTACTTGGGTCACATTGTAAATGAGCATGGTGTGCAAACTGATCCTGACAAGGTGAAAGCAGTGCGTGATTGGCCAACACCAGACAATGTGGGAGAGTTAAGAAGTTTCTTGGG
>NW_013755059.1:0-4290 GCF_000517525.1 Limulus polyphemus | reverse complement strand
GTGCTTAACTTCAAAAACAAACAAAACAAACTTAACAGTAGACATCCTAATATCAAGTTCACGTCAACAAAATCATCAATTTTCATTCTAAGACTTCTTTATTCGGCATAAAGATAGTAAATCTGAATGCAATTTTTTTCTGATAACAAGACTTTCACTAACTTGTAACTGTATGCTAATTTTGACAATTATATACCACTGACTTGTAAGAAATATTTGGTTAAAATATTAGTTCATTGGGCATATAAATCAACCAGTAAGTAAGAATTGTTTCGTAAATACTTGTCCTTCTGGTGGCTTAGCGGTAAGTCTGAGGGCTTATAACGCTAAAAATCGAGTTTGGATACTCGCGATGAGCAGAGCACAGAAAGCCTATTGTGTAGCTGTGTGTGTAAAGACTTAGTTGGAAAATATCAAGAAATGTTTATTAAAATATGTTCCATGTGTTTAGCAAAACCAAATGTAAAGACTTAGTTGGAAAATATCAAGAAATGTTTATTAAAAATATGTTCCATGTGTTTAGCAAAACCAAATGTAAAGACTTAGTTGGGAAATATCAAGAAATGTTTATTAAAAATATGTTCCATGTGTTTAGCAAAACCAAATGTAAAGACTTAGTTGGAAAATATCAAGAAATGTTAATTAAAAAATATTTTCCATTAACCATTATGTATCATGTTATTTATGACTATTAAAATGATATTAATCTTCCTACACAACCTAAATGGAATGTTGCTAAACAACAACAAAAAATTTACTATTGCCATATAAAGGCATGCAGGCTATTTTAGTTAGAAACCAGTTAGTAAATTATGGCATCGTGCATACTTGAAGGTTGAATTGAAACGTCTTTAACTTTAATCCTGAATGTAGATTACGTTATTCCTTCTGGTGTAAGGATAGAATATCCATATTCTTAACTTCCAATGTGGTATATGAATATAAATGTCCTAAATATTATTCAGGTTATATATATATATTGGATCCACCACTAGCAGTGGTGGCGCCAGAACCAAAAATTGGGGGCAAAACAAGACATCTTATACTCACGTGTAATTTTAAAGGGACTCTTTAATTGGTACTACTGTACTAACTTGTTGCCCCCCAGTGGGACAGCGGTTTGTCTGCGGATTTACAACACTAGAAACCGGGTTTTGATACCCGTGGTGGGCAGAGCAAAAATAGACCATTGTGTGGCTTTGTGCTTAATTCCAAACAAACAAACTAACTAGTTATTTATTTAATGAAATAATTCTCGAAAGAATATTATTCATAAATCCACTTTAAACTGGATTTGTTACCCCCTAAAAAAAAACATTACTAGATATGCTAGAATGGTCAAAAACCTTATGATCCTTTCCAAGGTCTGTGAGCACTTTGTGGCCTCAAAACTCAATACAAAGTACTTTTTAAAACCCAACGTTAGCTCAATGTAATTTAGCACGCTAATTTTTTTTTTTGTGAGTATAAAAAAAGTAGGATTAAGGGAATATCTATTATTATAGGATATATCTGGTTGACTTCTAGCATATAAGAAAAAAAAATATCCTGTAAATCGGTAGTGTGCGTGCGAACGTGTTTTCTTGTTATACACATTACATTTGCTCTGTCTGTGTATAATTAAATTGGGGTGGGGGCAAACTGGGGGTAAGAAAATTGGGTGAGCAAATGCTTCCCTGTAGTGCCGCCACTGACTGACCACTTAGTGATTAACAGTTTGCATTCAAGAACCTGCAAGTTTAAAATATACACGATTTTTCAGTATTAAGAACCATGTACTGAAAAAAAAGAGTAATGAACCTATCATTAAAGACAATTTAAAATCGTCGCAAACGATGACCAGTAACTAAATACAAAGGAAAATCTATTAAACCATAATTGAATGAACAAGACAGTGCGGTTCGTTTATTATTAAAACCATTAGCGTTAGGTTATAGTTTTTGACACTCATTCAATTTTGTCACCTAAAATGTTGTATTACTCAACGAATCAAATACTTGCGAGCCTAGTCCTAAGTAACTAGTGTTAGCTTCAGTTCGTGACTTCGTGTTCAAAGTATAGCATATTTTTATCACTATGTATTTGTAAGTATTTTTTCATGTTTCCTCGGGTTCTTGGATTTACCACTAGATGGCTTTCTCGCGCACCAAGACGATCTATTGACTTTCTTCAGATTTGGTTTCGACTAAACGAGTGTAGGGAGCTACTTTGTAGGTAGTGCATGTGATGTTTTGTGTTTTGAAGAAGGAATCTTAAAAATTGCCTGTTTAATTTTAAATGTACGGATTTTATCATGAGAGCAGTCTATTTTGATTATTTTCTTTCCAACAGGATTAAGTAACAACAATGGTATGTAATAAATTCTTTACTCGTTGTCTTCTTTTTTTGAACGGTGAACTTTAATGCTCAAGAAGAATATTGTAAATCACCGTTAAAAAACGTCTAGGGAAAACGAAATTATTAGATGTACTATTCAACTAAGTAGAACATATGCCAGTTTTACACACGTCTGAAAAGTCATACCAAAATGTAAAGAATTAATAAACAGACGAACTGTAAGAGAGAAAAGTTAGTCTTCCCTGTATACAATTGCAGTAAAATATAGATAGCTTGTGTTCAGTATATACAGTTTTCTTATTTCTTTTTACATGTGTCCTCAACAATTAAATAACCATGCCCTATAAGACTGACTTAAACAAAAAATCATTCACAATCAATAAGAATTTAAACAATTCTTCATGGCTGACTGTAAAAAGTTAAGTTTAAGCTACAAACAGACAAGCTAAATTAAGCAGGAGAGGCATCGTAATGTTATGTCACTCTGGTACTTTCTACCATTTTAAACTAATTATGTTATTTGTCAGATTCCCTCGTTTTTAGAAGTAATATGAAAAATAGAATTTTAAATAATTTACTACTTCGCAAACTCAGCATGAAAGGATTTCGACCATTCATCATCTAATAAAGGTCATTCGCACTTTTTTGAAAATGATGAAAGAGTTCGATACTGTGGTGCTGAAAATCATATTTTCTACGGAAATCATGCTCAATCTGCTTTTGCGGCTTCTTAACAATGGTACTGCAGTGATATTTCCATGATATCAGGTTTTCTGAGAGAAAAGTCACGTCAGTATTCCCCCACCCCCTTCTTCGGTTTACCCTCTTGTGAAGCTTTTCATAAACTAGATAATGTTTTTAGGTAAAATATTTCCAAGCATGCGCAAAAGCATATATTAGGCATAACAATTTATTGCAGCAGTATGAGGAATTTTACATGTTAAGCAGTCGAGCAGGGTTGCTGTGATTACAATTCCTTGACCTCATGTTATATTAAAACATCTTTTACTTTCTAGATGTTACTAGAAGCTCATAAAATTTTTGCGTGTAACTTTTCGTTAGCTTCAAATCCTTATTAACAGTACCAGTAATGTTTTGAGTCAGAGGGTTTTCTATTGTAACCGTATCCTTCCCTTTGAAGATGACAATGATGATCTTTATCGGCTTTGGTTGTTGTTTTAGAACGTTGCTGTCCTAAACACTCTGGAGAACAATGAATACTCCAGTCTTCGAAATGTTGCATTGTCCTTTAGTTCTACAATCTTTCACCATCTCGATGTTCGAATATTTCTCTTAGAAAGATCGCACACCATTCCAACCACCGTTAAAGTTTTGGATGTATTTTGCAAACCCGTTAATCCTTTCTTTTCACAATCTGTAAAGATCCTCAGTATTCTTATTCAGATAGGTTTAAACAACGAACGTTTGTCACACAATTTCAGTAAAAATATTTAGCCCAAAAAGTTACCTTGTGAAATAAACGAACAATCTATTTTTCAAGTAACTGCTGCTTTAAATTATTTTGAATTTTAATTTTGGTTTCATGTTACTTTTATAGACAGTTTATTTCACACCTATACAGCCGATTTCACAATGTTAATGTTGTCTTATTGAATTTACAGGATTTACAAAATATAGGAAATGCTGTACACTTTATTGTCATGATTTCACTATTTAAAATGCATTTATTTATATTAGATACTAGCGTATAGCTCGCCAAAAATGACGGGGCAAGTACTATCACCCCATATTTCATAGCTAACTAAAATAAATATATTTTGCGAAATCAAGCTTGAACAAAAAAAGAGACAGAAAAGTGCAGTCGAGGCAGTCATACGTCGGTAAATTCCTTTGTAAGCCAATCAAAATTAAGATCATTTATGAAATGAATTTGTGGCGTATTCATAGAATAATTATTGGTAAAAGTCAGTTAGATTGGTAACATTACATTCC
>NW_013755058.1:0-1058 GCF_000517525.1 Limulus polyphemus | reverse complement strand
GTAATAACATTTCTTGTATGACGATATTGGGGGCTAATTATGAGATGAATATAAAAAAGGTTACTGCTTTATCAAATTTAAGAAAATTGGGGGTAATGATATTGTTGCGTCAGCGAGGTCACGTGACTAGTATCACGCCACCTTCTTTCTAGAAATATCCTGTTCCTTCAAGAATGCCTAGCATTTACTAGATATGTGTTAGTCTTGTGTATATAAGACGTTCACAACGTGACGGGAGAACAGTGCAATGAATAATTGAATGTATGCGGATAAAATATTGTTGGCCACGTGAGACGTGAGTGTTTGTTATAGAGCGACTGTTGAAATTAAATGTATCGTAAAGTTGTATTCGGAAAGAATAAACCAGTTTTATTTAAGAAAGAACTTGTGTCGCTAAAGTTTCGTCGGAACGAATTTACGGAAAATTAACTAACGACTGGAGGCGTAACAAATTGGTGTCAGAAAGTGGGATAAAAAAAAGAAGAAAAAGAGAAGATGGAAACGAGAAGCGGCAAATCAAACTACAGCTTAGCAGATTTGATGGCAGCAATACAAGAACAGCAAAAGAAACAAGAAGAGAGACAACATCAGTTGCAAGAAAACCTGCAACAATGGCAGCTCGAACAACAAAATAAACAAGAAGAGAGACAACAGCAGTTGAAAGAAAACCTGCAACAGTGGCAGCTCGAACAACAAAATAAATAAGAAGAGAGATTACAGCAGTAGTTGGAGGAAAAAGAAAAGAAACAAGAAGAACGAGAAAAGAAACAAGAAGAGAGACAACAGGAGTTGCAAGAAAACCTGCAACAATGGCAGCTCGAACAACAAAATAAACAAGAAGAGACATTACAGCAGCTGTTGGAGGAAAAAGAAAAGAAACAAGAAGAGAAATTACAGCAGTGGTTGAAGGAAAAAGAAAAGAAACAAGAAGAACGAGAAAATAAACAGGAAGAAAGTCTCCAATAGTTGCAGGAAAGTCAGCAGCAACTACAGGAAACTATTAGTAAATTTAAAAGCGAATTAGATACGTTATAGGACGATTTATTGTTTTTTACACA
>NW_013755057.1:0-1062 GCF_000517525.1 Limulus polyphemus | reverse complement strand
CCAGAGAAACCATATCAGAAGTAGAGACCTGAAATAACCAGAAAAACCATACCAGAAGAAATGTCCCGAAGTAACCAGAGAAACCATATCAGAAGTAGAGACCTGAAATAACCAGAAAAACCATACCAGAAGAAGAGTACCTAGTGCCCTTTACACTAGGCCGTTACCTAGCACCCCTTACAGTAAGCCGTTACTTAGCGCTCCTTACACTAAGCCGATACCTAGTGCCCCTTACATTAAGCCGTTACCTAGCGCCCCTTACACTAAGCCGATACCTAGCGCCCCTTACACTAAGCCGTTACCTAGCATCCCTTACACTAAGCCGTTACTTAACGGTCCCTAAAGAAAATGATTTTTTTTTTAGCGCCATAGTTTTGATTGTCATTAGTTAGTTTATTTGTAGCTAAGCACAAAGCTACACAGTGGGTTATCTGTGCTCTGCCCACCACAGGTATCGAAACCCGGTTTCTAGCGTTGTAAGTCCGCAGTCATACCGCTGTGCCACTAGGGAACGATTGTCATTAGACTTAAATTTAATGTAAATTATTTAATTCATGAATAACCTGTTCTTGTTTTTGTCTTTTTTTCCAATTTGGGCACTGATCGGGTAGATAATGTGGCGCTTGACCAGTAAAAGTGGGTTTTCTTACGGTACTCGTATCCCCCCCCAAACACACACACACACATCTAAATCTTAGGCATTGGATTTACAGATCCCTGAATTACAGATTTAAGATTTACAGATCCCTGAATTACAGATTTAAGATTTACAGATCCCTGAATTACAGATTTAACATTTACAGATCCCTGAATTACAGATTTAAGATTTACAGATCCCTGAATTACAGATTTAAGATTTACAGATCCCCGCCTACCTGAAAATGATCCGTTTTATTTATTTATTTTAGACAAATAACGTCCAGCTACGGTTTTAGACAAATAACGTCCAGCAACGGTTTTAGACAAATAACGTCCAGCTACGGTTTTAGATAAATAACGTCCAGCAACGGTTTTAGACAAATAACGTCCAGCTACGGTTTTAGACAAATAACGTCCAGCAAC
>NW_013755056.1:0-1091 GCF_000517525.1 Limulus polyphemus | reverse complement strand
TTTCCACAGTCAGTTTAACTTTACCACGCACTTTACCACGCTTGCCTCAATTGTCCATCTCTATCTCTAATTCAATTCCATTGTTGCCGTCACTTCTCGACGGTCTTATATATTATAAAATCATACATCTCGTCTCTTCGTGAATCTTCTAGAAACTCATCACGTGTTACCAGCGTCACGTGACTTCCGCTGTCGTAACACTGACCCTTCCTTAGTATTGTTCGTCTCGAACAATAGCCACTTAAACCAATAGATAATTAACAATAAATTTATTAAATGTACAGAATTTACAAACACTGGCTTCTGCTTCTCTTGAGGTTTATCTGCTCCATCAAGAATTGCCCTGTCATTGGTAATGGTCACATCAATGGTAGTAACTTCATGAAGGGCTTCACTGTTTCTCTTCTCAAAACCGAGTAGAGTTTCTTCTTCTACAGTGGTCTTTCCAGGTGACACGTCTTCAGCGGCGCCTTCTGTTCCGTTGTTCACTTTATTCCAATTGAAATGTCCTGGACCATGATAACGCCGCCCACATTTTATCCGGAAAGTCACGTCTGAGAGGCGATCCAGTATATTATATGGGCCTTCCCATGGAGCTGACAACTTAGGAGACTTCCCTTTGGTCTTCCTGGGATTATATAACCACACTTTGTCTCCTGGTACAAAGCTGACTTCAGTAAATTTCTTATCA
Organism: Limulus polyphemus; assembly: GCF_000517525.1. Taxonomy (NCBI): domain Eukaryota; kingdom Metazoa; phylum Arthropoda; class Merostomata; order Xiphosura; family Limulidae; genus Limulus; species Limulus polyphemus. Next base: position 400 of record NW_013755056.1, on the reverse strand, counting down.
TAAAATAACTTCATCGAATCTGGCATACCAAATCTGAAGAAGAAATCACTAATAGCCGAAGCTACAGTTGTAGTTTCCTTATTTGGTATTGCATATGGCTCAGGCCACTTGGTGAAATAATCCATCCCCACACAAATGTACCTGTTTCCACCAGGAGTTTGAGGCAAAGGACCAGCAATGTCAATGGCTACTCTTTCCATTGGTGCGCCAACTTGATATAACTTCACTGGAGCACTTCCCTTATGCTTGGGTCCCCTTTTAGCACAACATGTACTGCAGGTTCTGCACCATTCTTCCACATCTTGACTCATACTTCAGTAGATTTTCAAACAATTCTTCCAGTGCAGATGTGGATCTACCTTGACATTCTGCATCCTTCCATGACTTTTCCTCTCAGGTG
>NW_013755055.1:0-305 GCF_000517525.1 Limulus polyphemus | reverse complement strand
TTGTATATTCTACGTTCCTTTCTATGTGTATTCTAATTCATTTTCCATGTCGTTTTGAAAAATTTTAAAAATAAAATTTTCAAGTGAAAATTATCTCTATTTGCGTCACATGATCTAGAGTTTCTTACAGCAAAGCATGGTTTTTCATAATAAGTATTCGTTTTACGTGATTTCCCATACATTTATTTCTAAACATTTTTGTATAAGCTATTTGGAATAACAGGAACTGCTCTGAAGCTGAACGAACGATTTCAAACACCCGAAGAACGTTTCTTAGGTACTTCTTTAAGAGGATATTAAGGACA
>NW_013755054.1:0-1137 GCF_000517525.1 Limulus polyphemus | reverse complement strand
ACTTACCGTAATCACACAGAAAGGAATGTTGTTACGACAGTCTGGACAAGTAAGTTCTGTCTCTGGTATTTCTGATGCACAATATGGACATGGAGTGTTTGGTTCTTCTTCTTCTGTTTTTTGGGGTTTTCTTATAGGTCAGTAAGAAACAATTTGAATCATATTAACTTTTTTCTTAACTTCTTTAATCAAGAAATAATTACCAACAATGATGTACAGGCACTCACTTATGTACTGTATATTCAGAAACTACTCTTCGTCGAACCACTTTCAGGAAGTACACTTACAATACTGTACAGTGATCCATCTGCATAAGTTAATAGGAAGCTTTGGAACACTCATCACTTGTTATTTGTTGTACTAAACTGATGGTTGTCCAATTATGTCTTTTTGTCTCAACTACTTGGACCACTGAACATGATTCTATGTGTACTTCTTAAAGTGGTTCTACAAAGAGAAATTAAAAGTATGTGAACAGTTATCAAACTATAAGAAAATACAAAAATCATATTTTACTATCAAATAACTCATTTAAATGTGTCACAAACTATCTTAACCTTTTAAACACAGGCCTCAAAATACTTTATAATGTTAGAGTTACATTCAAAATTTAATCAATCAACTTTATCATAAATGTATGTCAATAAAAGTTAGCATCATCATTATTATACAAGTTTTAATTTCTTTATTTTAAAGGAAAATATTAAAAAAATTTCAATCTTCACTTCTCTGTGTCACATGATGTGTCTACATTCCAAATTCTCCTCATTTTTAGTATGTATAGCTTCTTCAACAGTAATGAATCTATAATATCTCAGTTATGTAGACGCAATTTATAAATAATTCCAAGGTTTAATGTACAGTTTAAATGTCCTACTCCGCTTGAAGAGATAAACAGATTTTCCCAATCCATAGCCAGTAGCGTGCAGAAGGTATGCCCATTCTATTTTATAATGAAATAAGTAGGTATGTCCATTCTATATTATAATGAAACAAGAAGGTATGTCCATTCTATTTTATAATGAAACAAGAAGGTATGTTCATTCTATTTTATAATGAAACAAGAAGGTATGTCCATTCTATTTTATAATGAAACAAGAAGGTATGTTCATTCTATTTTATAATGAAACAAGAAGG
>NW_013755053.1:0-1062 GCF_000517525.1 Limulus polyphemus | reverse complement strand
GGAGGTAGGACTCTTGCCACTTTATTCCTCGGGTTTCGTGGACAAGAACACAACGTTGTTCCAGGAAAATGGAGCACCGTGTCACAATGCTAGAAACACCCAAAAGTGGCAGGAAGAAAATGATATCCAGAGGTTGCCCTGGCCGAGCCAATCTCCTGACATGAACCCCATCAAAAACCTCTGGGCCATACTCGACCGGCAAGTCAACAAACAACCCAAAAAAAAACAACAACAACTTCGAAGAGCAATCTACTCCAAGTTTTGAAGCAAAAGTGGGCGAAAATCTCACAATCTACAATTGACGAAATGATTCTCATGATGCCCCAAAGGATCAACTAATTCCATGAAGTGAAAGGAAGATCTACTAGATATTAATTAAATCATAAATATATCAATTCATGTGAATATGACTGAAAAATTTCATTTTTTTCTGAAAAGGTGGTGTCTATTTACTTGTGACCACGCTGTGTACAAGACTACCCCAATCTAGTAGTCTCCCGACATTTCATGAAGGTTCGAGAAGAAAGTGGCGTGATACGAGCGTCACGTGACCTGCATTGTCGTAACACTGCCCCTTCCTTAGTATTGTTCGTCCCAAACAATAGCCACTTACATTAAACCAATAACAATTAACAATAACAATTAAATGTACAGAATTACAAACACAAAATTACAATTCAACAAAGTCTCTTAATTTTACGGTACATATCTTCTTCCGCACTGGTCTCCGTCTCGTTGGCTTCTGCTTCACGTGGGGTTCATCTGCTTCATCAGGAAATGTCCTAACGTCGGTAACAGTCACTTCAGTGGTAGTAACTTCATCAAGAGCTTCAATGTTTCTCTTCTCAAGACTGAATAGAGTTTCTTCTTCAACAGTGGCTTTTTCAGGTGACACGTCTTCAGCAGCGTCATTTGTTCTGTTTGTCCCAACTGAAATGTCCTGGACCAGGATAACACCAAGCCTGTTGGCATGCACCACTTTTGGCTTACCTCACCAAACACATTTTATCTGGAAAGTCACATCTGAGAGACGATCCACTATGTCATATGGACCTTCCCATA
>NW_013755052.1:0-4544 GCF_000517525.1 Limulus polyphemus | reverse complement strand
GGCTTTGTGAATTGTTCTGATTAAAACAGCTCAAGACTTTGTGAACTGTTCTGATTAAGATAGCTCAAGGCTTTGTGAACTGTTCTGATTAAGGCACCTCAAGGCTTTGTGAACTGTTCTGATTAAGACAGCTCAAGGCTTTTTGAAGTGTTCCGATTAAGACACCCCTAGGCTTTGTGAACTGTTCTGATTAAGATAGCATTGAGCTATCTTAATCAGAACAGTTCACAAAGCATTGAGCTATCTTAATCAGAACAGTTCACAAAGCCTTGAGCTGTCTTAATCAGAACAGTTCACAAAGCATTGAGCTATCTTAATCAGAACAGTTCACAAAACCTTGAGCTGTCTTAAAATCAGAACAGTTCACAAAGCCTTGAGCCAACATCTGCGAACCTCTGAGATTCTGGTAACCGATCCAAACAATAGTTACTGTCTTGTCAGGCCACGCTGGGTGCTGCGAATAATTTAATCTTTTAGACATCGGTGTACAAGTCACACCGCATGCTTCTAACGTTCCCGGCATCCTTTACTTCATGCTCTACATTTTAACCATCGGAATAATTGACTAATTTACTTTGAACTGATTCATTCCTTAGAAATTTGTTTTCTACACAAAGCCTTGAGTTGTCTTAATCAGAACAGTTCACAAAGCCTTGAGCTGTCTTAATCAGAACAGTTCACAAAGCCTTGAGCTGTTTTAATCAGAACAGTTCACAAAGCCTTGAGCTGTTTTAATCAGAACAGTTCACAAAGCCTTGAGTTGTGTTAACCAGAACAGTTCACAAAGCCTTCAGTTGTTTTAATCAGAACAGTGCACAAAGCATTAAGCTGTTTTAATCAGAACAGTTCACAAAGCATTGAGCTGTTTTAATCAGAACAGTTCACAAAGCCTTGAGCTGTCTTAATCAGAACAGTTCACAAAGCCTTGAGCTGTCTTAATCAGAACAGTTCACAAAGCATTGAGCTGTTTTAATCAGAACAGTTCAAAAACTGAACATGACGTTTGACAGTCCCATGTGCTCCGACCGGAAGGTACCCAGTTTTATCGCATCATTCTATCCGAGTAGTGAAAAACGTTGAGGCTTAAACACTGCAGGGCTTGGCATGACCTGGTGGTTAGGGTGCTCGACTTGCAATCTGCGGTTTGCGGGTTCGAATCCCCATTACACCAAACATGCTCACCCTTTCAGCCGTGGGGACGTTATAAAGTGACGGTTAATCCCACAATTCCTTGGTGAAAGAGTAGCCCAAGAGTTGGCGGTGGGTGTTTTTGACTAACTGCATTCCCAGTAGTCTATCGCTAATAAATCGGAGACTATAACTTTAGAAAGATCTGAAAGTAATGATACAATCGGTAACATGAATTTTTGATTTTGGATATTCGTTCATGAAGATATCTTGATGATTTGAATCCAGAAAAATAACGGAACAGATGAATAAGCTTATATTCTGATTTTTATCCATTTATCAATCCATCTGACATTTAGCTATCTGTTTGTCTATCCATCCATGTTTACCTTTCTGTCTATCTATCTGATGTTTTGTGTCTTTCTGTCTAAATATTTTTTATGTAACTCTCTGTCTATCCTAGACAGATGTTGATAAACACAAAACTAGCTGGATAGACAGACAGATAAATCAGTTTCAGATGGAGAGACTAACAGATAAATAAATATTAACTGGATAGATATAAAAATATAGATGGGTCGAGAGAAAGGTAGATCAGAGTTAGATGGATAATCAGACATTAAAATATATAAATAATTTTACAGGTACAAAGTTAGGAGTTCTGTCTTGTTTTAAATGAAATATTGGTTTGATGAGCAGTTCAATAAACATTGTGACTCAACAGAAATATACCTTCACCTTCCTTGTTTATTTTTGTCTTTCTTCAAGTGGATGACGTGACCTATCTGGCTACGAGCCCCCTAGGATTATATAATCAATTACACAAGTTTACTGTTGCTCCCGGGCAACTGAGTCAATCTCGAATTCTTTCGACTTCTTCTGTTTCTGCATTACCAGAAGTAAAATATAGTTAGGACTCGAGGGATGAGAAGAGTTAAAACTGTGGAAAACTTTAAGGAGACAATTTTTATTTCAACTTAACTGTTGCCGTATCTGTTTGAGTACGATAAGAGCCCCGAAGACACGAGCATGATGAAAATCTGTCAACATGTGTTTAGGCTGAAAAGAAAACAAACACTATCTGGAGAGAGAGAACTTTATTGTTTAACATAGTTTAGAGTCTGAGACTGAAAATACACAATTCTGGAAACCATACACTATACGACTACCTGTGTTACATTTAGATATATCTTAAAACCTAAAACATGTCATAAAACTAGTGTTGTTATTTGGAAGTGATATGTTTATTTAATTGGTTTGTTTTATGTGGTAATAGTCTTAATTATTTTTCAACATTCTCTGTGTAGGTAAGGGAAGACAGGGTGATTTATTTTAAACAAATCGAAGTAGAACGGTTTTTAAACATCTGTTCTGTGTAGGTAAGGGAAGACAGGTTGATATATTTTAAACAAATCGAAGTAGAACGGTTTTTAAACATCTGTTCTGTGTAGGTAAGGGAAGACAGGTCGATATATTTTAAACAAATCGAAGTAGAACGGTTTTTAAACATCTGTTCTGTGTAGGATAAAATTACTAGTCAGACTATAAATTATAATGTGTTTTAATTGTCACTTCCATCAATAATTTCATATTGATATAAAGCACAAGAACTCTAATTGGTATAGAACGGATAGAAGGCCCTTGTCATTTTAGTATTAATCTGTCAGAAATTGGACATCGATGACCGGGTGGAGGGAATAATGTTTACTCTACAGGGTTGGCCATAATTATGTTCTCACAATACAGTGTATCCTATGTAAAATGACACGATATAAAAATATTACTTTCGTCATATTATAGCAAGGCGCGGCCTGGTGGTCAGGGAGTTCAACTCGCAAACTGTGGATCGTGAGTTCTAGCCACGGTCAACCTCACCTTTCGTTGGTTGTAGGTGTGTTGACTAGCTGCCTTCTCTCTAGTCTATCACTTTAAGATTAATTAAGGAAGGCTAGCACAGATAGCCCTCTATTAGCTTTGCACAAAATAAAAAATACTGTTGTTGTTTGTTATTAAACACAGAGCTACACAAAGGGCTATCTGTGTTCTGCCCACCAAGGGTATCGAAACCAGGTTTCTAACGGTGTTAGAAAAAAGAAACAGTCAAATTGTAATAGGATACAAATGGGCACATGATTATGGCCTATCCTGTACTACATACTGTAAAAAATGGGTTCGTTTTCAAGTATTTACTGTTATTTAAACACTATTATTTGCTTAGCGATAAGAGTCGAAACTCGCGAGTGGCGTTCCTGAGAGATTACTGACTTCACCCGAAAGTTTGTACACTTTGTTAATGGCTGAGTAAACCGGGGCTTTTTATAATAACCTTCACATTACAAACTTGTTTTATACAATTCCCTAATGGTGAAGTTTACATATCGCGTCGCAGTTCAAGTGACAACTTAAACAAAAACCAGGATTAAGCTACCCATTGACGGTATTTCTGTGTAACTCGTATGATATTAGAGAGTTCCAAGCTCGTGCTTAAATATTTTAGACAATTAAGTTTCCAACCCAGGAATACCAAGTCAGTAGTTCTAGGATAAATCAGAAGTAAAAAAACTCTTCGTACAAATTCAAAAGCTACTTGTGAGATAGCCATATCACGAATTAATAAAATACGTTTCTTGTGATATTTGCTACTTCTCTGGTGCCTAAACTCGGTTTCAAGCTCCCTTGCCAGCAGAATCTGGACACTCTTGACCAGTTTAAGTTTGTTGTACGTGACAAACAGCTTTCATTTTTGGGGTATCTGACTTGTCAACAGAGTTTGTCCCGCAAGAAGCAAGTGTTTACCTGTAAAACCCCTACCGGAAAACAGCAGCACAGGATAAACGGCGCCTGCCGGAAAATAGGAGAACTAGTTTTTTAAAAAAAATTCCAAGAAGAATTGAAATTGAAGAATTTCAGTCAGTAATGGTTTTCGAATTTAATTTTAAACGGAAATCAAAAGTACTAGAAGTGAAGTAAGAAAATACTAGAGGTTAATTAACGAAATATTAGAGGTTAAGAAAAAATACTAGAGGCTAAGTAACGAAACATTAAAGTTTAAGTAAAAAATATAGACGCTAAGTAACGAAATACTAGAGGTTAATTAAAAATACTAGAGGTTAATTAACGAAATATTAGAGGTTAATTAAAAATACTAGAGACTAAGTAACGAAACATTAAAGTTTAAGTAAAAAATATAGACGCTAAGTAACGAAATACTAGAGGTTAATTAAAAATACTAGAGGTTAATTAACGAAATACTAGAGGTTAATTAAAAATACTAGAGATTAATTAAAAATACTACAGGCTAAGTAACGAAACATTAAAGTTTAAGTAAAAAATATAGACGCTAAGTAACGAAATATTAGAGTTTAATTAAAAATACTAGAGGTTAATTAACGAAATATTAGTGTTTAATTAAAAAT
>NW_013755051.1:0-1062 GCF_000517525.1 Limulus polyphemus | reverse complement strand
ACCCTGCTTGGGAGAAGATGTCTAGTCTAAGCCCTGTGACAAAGCACTATTGGGTGCAATGGGACCAGTTAAAGCTTTCAGTGGTATTCTTGTACAGAGATGGGAAACTGCAGATGGGAAAGTGACGACCTGGCAAAACGTTATACCGAGAAAGTTACGGGAAGTTGTGCTGCGTCAATCCCATGATACTTTAACAGGAGGACATCTCGGAATTAGGAAGACATTGAGTCACCTACGACAAAGATTTTACCGGATAGGTATGAGACAAGATGTGAAAGAATGGTGCATTACATGTAGTGCTAAAAGGGGACCCAAGCATACGGGACGCCCACCTTATGAAGAGTTGCCTGAGAATGTGTCAGAGTTTGTGAAAGTGTTATCAGAAACGATGGATGATATTCATCATCAAGTGCGTTCAAACTTGAAAATTTCTGCTGATTCGATGAAGCTATCTTATGATAAGAGATCTACTGAAATCAGCTTTGAACCAGGAGACAAGGTGTGGTTGTATAATCCCAGGAAGACCTAAGGGAAGTTTCCTAAGTTGTCTTCTCCATGGGAAGACCCATATGACATAGTGTATCTTCTCTCAGACGTGACTTTCCGGATAAAATGTGGTTGGCAAGGTAAGCCAAAAGTGGTGCATGCCAACAGGCTTTGGCATTATCATGGTCCAGGACATTTCAGTTGGGATTAAGTGAACAACAGAACAAATGATGCTGCTGAAGACGTGTCACCTGAAAAAGCCACTGTTGATGAAGAAATTCTATTCAGTTTTGAGAAGGGAAACGGTGAAGCTCTTGATGAAGTTACTACCACTGATGTGACTCTTACCATCGATAGGACATTTCCTGATGAAGCAGATGAACCCCACATGAAGCCGAAGCCAACGAGATGGAGACCAGTATGGAAGAAGATACGTCCCATAAAATTAAGAGACTTTGTTGAATTGTAATTCTTGTTTGTAATTCTGTACATTTAATTAAGTTATTGTTGATTGTTTATTGGTTTAATGTAAGTGGGACGAACAATACTAAGGAGGGGGGCAGTGTTACGACAGCC
>NW_013755050.1:0-1061 GCF_000517525.1 Limulus polyphemus | reverse complement strand
AATCATAAACGATACATGTCTTCAACATATGTTCTGTTACTGTTTTAGACAAACACCAGACGACTAGGGTAGCTGCCAGTGAGAGACTGGGAGAACTGTTACAAATAATGAGGGTTGTCTTCGATTATTATCCACTGTTGAAGTCCACAGAATTATTTATGTCAACATTAGCTGTCATCAAACAGGTGAAAGGTGAGCGTGTTTACTAAATATAGTAGTCTATAATTAGCACATTATTATTATTTTTCCAACCAGCAAATGAGAGAGGATTATAAAGTAATGAAAATGGTGTATTGTGAATTTATTTATCATAATAAAAGATTTGTTGAAATTAAATGGAATCTTGTTAGCTAAGCCTAACTACGAACTACAATTAGGGAATACGTTACTGACCTTGAAATAGAGATGTGTTTCAGCTGTGGTTGATTATAATAGTACTGTTACAACAGCGGAAGTCAAGCGACGCTGGAAGCATGAGCGCTGGAGTTTCTAGAAGGATCATGACTGTTCCTGGCAACTCTAATGTTATCTAGGCGCCCTCTATTCTAGTATATAAGCCCGGCAAATAAAGCGGGGATCATAATTGCAGATAGAGAGATATAGAGACAGATTATTGAGTCAAGTGAGGGGTAGTGACCGTAAGTGAAGTGTGTGAATCGTTGTGAATTATAGCGTGTGTTTAAGTTAAAGTGACTATGGAAATTCTGTGTATTGCAAAGTTGTATTGAGAAAGAATAAACTAGTTTTATTTAAAAAAGGACTTGTATAGCTAAAGTTCCTCGGGAAGAACTTATACCGGAAATTAACAAACGACCAGAGACGCAACAGTACGTTATTTCACTAAGATTTAACCATTGTGTTACATTTTGTCACGCTTAATTTCACTAAAGTTAATATGGATAAAATCACCGTTGCTATTATACTGTTACGTCTGTGTTCGTTTGTTAATTTTTCGTAGAAATTCTTTTTGAGAAACTTCAGCGATAAAAGTATTTTCTTAAATAAAACTAGTTTATTCTTTCTCAATTCAACATTGCAATACACTTAATTTCCACAGTTAA
>NW_013755049.1:0-1061 GCF_000517525.1 Limulus polyphemus | reverse complement strand
CAACACCATGGATTTGAGTTCTACCATTGGGTTTTTAACATACTAAGTAGGGGGAACTTTTCCCCCAGTGGGCCCTCTTTTCTGTCCCACCATGTTAGATATTCATTATTTCACATTTAAATCCACAACACCATGGATTTGAGTTCTACCATTGGGTTTTTTAACATACTAAGTAGGGGGACTTCCCCCCAATGGGCCCTCTTTTCTGTCCCACCATGTTAGATATTCATTATTTCACATTTAAATCCACAACACCATGGATTTGAGTTCTACCATTGGGTTTTTTAACATACTAAGTAGGGGAACTTTTCCCCCAGTGGGCCCTCTTTTCAGCCCCACCACTGAAGGAAAAAATTGACACTATGCTAGTATTGTTGTTTAAGACTCGTACCTTAAACTCACTTAAATTTATTGCCTCTACAACTTCCAAAGGCCAACCACCCTGTTAGAAAAATGAAACTGTCTTAACTGAAGATGACTACTACCTTGCCAAAATTTAAAGTTGTATTTTGTAATCCTACTATTCTCACTGTTAAATATGAAAAAAGATGATGCATCAACACTATCAATCCACTTTATAATCTTAAACACCTAATAAGATCTTCCTTAACTCTTCTTATTTGAAGAGAAAACAATTTGAGAGATTTCAGCCTCTCCTCATATGACAAATCCACCCATCTCAGGCACCATTCTAGTAACCCCTTTCCTACAATTCAGTGTCCTCCCTAATATAAGGAGCCCAACACTGAACAAACTATTCCAAATGTGGCCTAACCAGTGACCTGTACAATGAAATTATGACCTATTTAGATTTGTATTCAATATTTCTATAGATACAACCTAAAATCCTGTTTGCCGTACCACTAGTAACAATACACTGCTTGGATGGCTTTAGAGACTGATCAACTGTTACACCAAGATCCCTTTCCTTCATAACACTGTTAATGTTATTCCCATCCAAATTATACTTATAATTCAAATTATGATGACCCACATGCATTATCTTGCATTTATATAATTTAAATCCATCTGCCATTTATTTGCCCAACTCACTAAATGAT
>NW_013755048.1:0-1062 GCF_000517525.1 Limulus polyphemus | reverse complement strand
AAAATATTATAACAGGTGACATTGTGTTCGAAGTCTTTCTTTATAAAATTATTATAACAGGTGACGTTGTGTTCCAAGTCTTACTTTATAAAAATATTATAACAGTTGACATTGTGTTCGAAGTCTTTCTTTATAAAATTATTATACCAGATGACGTTGTGTTCGAAGTCTTTGTTTACAAAATTATTATAACAGGTGACATTGTGTTCTAAGTTGTTGTTTATAAACTTATTATACCACGTGACATTGTATTCCAAGTTGCTGTTTATAAAATTATTATAGCATGTGACTTAGTATTTTAAGTGGCGTTTCTTATTTTATAAAATTATTATAACAGGTGACGTTGTGTTCCAAGTCTTTGTTTATAAAATTATTATAACAGGTGACGTTGTGTTTCAATTCTTTGTTTCTAAATTATTATAACAGGTGACATTGTTTTCGAAGTTTTCGTTTATAAAATTATTATACCAGGTGATGTTGTATTTTAAAATGATATTTATAAAATTATTAAACCAGGTGACGTTGTGTTCCAAGTTTTTGTTTATAAAATTATTGTACCAGGTTAACACCTAACGATATCAAACACCAGAAGAACTATTTTAATTGTATTTCTAATACAATATTCCGAACAGCCTTTTTCGATTTCGTTTTTATAAATTCCTTTAGAAGTATTTAGGAGATTTGAAGATTTAGAAAACGTACGAGGTTAGTTATCGTTACAATCAATTGTGTGTTATACATGATAATCAACATTAATATGTTTTGCAAATTTCCAATCAAACATGGTGTGTTTTCTTTAGTTAATTATCGTTAAAGAATGTTTCCAGCGTCTAAGTCTTTGTTGACGCATTTGGAATGTCGTTTTCAGAAACATCTATCTCTAGGTAATTTTTCAAGCGTTTATATCATTCTAGTTTATTCACGTTAATTACCGTTTTTAACTTGTTTCTGTTCATATTTATTGTTTTTGTCGTAATACTCCTTCCGTAACCTCTATAATGTATTTTTTGTAAGTGTGATATAGCATGATTTCATTTTGTATTTACTGTTATTAGTGTATTT
>NW_013755047.1:0-1060 GCF_000517525.1 Limulus polyphemus | reverse complement strand
ACTACCGCGCTTGACTCAGTTGTCCGTCTCTGTCTGTCTGCAATTCTATTCCGATTAATTAACTTCGCTTTATCTGGCGCACTTATATACAAGAATAGAGGGCGAGTAGAAAAGACCACCGTTTCCACGAACAGACATGATCCTTCTAGAATATCATGACGTGTTACTAGAGTCACGTGACTTCCGCTGTCGTAACAGTATTTATAAAATTACGTCATATAACCTGAAACTTACGCTTTAAACGGCTAAAGAAAATGAAGCACCCAAATCCAATAGGCCTAAGGTTTATGATAAAAATTCTATCACAAAGTTTAAACCTGAAAATTAATTTCAAGTAACATCATTATTTAAGACCGATGACAATAAGTTTGGGAGAAAAAAAGAAATTTTATATAAAAAAATTAACGATAATACTGAAATACTTCACAAAAACCTAATAAAAGCATATGAATTAGGGCCTCTAACTTATATGTTTTTAAAACTCGCTGAGAATTTAGAAATATCTACGTCAAGCTAAGCATATGAATAAATTAAATGTAAAATGACGTAAGGAAGTGGAAATTTAGGTAGCCCTCGTGAATGTTCCATGTATTATATACACGCTTAAGACAATAATATCAGGTCATAGTTTCGTTGCTAAGCGACACAGATTAACGGAGTGTTACCGAAAGACAACTGGCTTTTGTACATGTTAGATTAGGTAACAATATGGCTTAAACACTAGTCAGATGGTACTACCAATAACTTAACAACTGGTCCGATAGTACTACCAATAACGTAACAACTAGTCCCAAGTACTACCAGTAAGTTAATAACTAGTCAGGTATATAGATAGATATACAAACTGACAGCCACAGGTGAATATGGATAGACAGAATGATGACAAAAATAGATCACCGACATTCCGGTTTAGTAATATATATATATATAACACTAGTCAGAGACGTCTCTTTATGGCTTTGGAATGCAGCAAATGTGGGAAGCAGTATCAATGTCCATAAAGTTAGAGAAAGAAAAGACAGGATATAACAAAATATTTCAACATCAGTTCTTCTTCACA
>NW_013755046.1:0-1062 GCF_000517525.1 Limulus polyphemus | reverse complement strand
ATGTTAGTCACTTGCAAGCAAGCTTGTTAAAGATGGAATACGACATTAGGTTACATCCTGCGTTGTGTCCTCATAAACACATGCCGTTTTTAGGCGAGAGTCTTCGATATTATCATGCTTAGTTTCTAGAATGTGTGGAATGGCCACATTTTATAGCATGTGAGCCTTCAGGGAATACCACAAAACACTACTTCATTATCAAACCAAAACGTTTATTAAGATTAGATGTAAAAGTTTTATCCAGAAGTTCCGTATTTGTACTGGTTCCTGTATATAAAATTTGAAAATGAATGCTACTAAATAGTTATTTAAACTCTCAATGTGAAATGTTTAGATTAGTAAAAAGCTCTGTAGCATTTTTATACAATTATTAATTAATCCCCAAAGATTCAAAACCATAAATTTAACTTATTCTGAATAGGGTTACGACATAAGTTTGTTTTATTAATTTAGGCTACGTAAGTTCCTAATTCAAGTTTCAGAAAGATAGTTTACGTTGGCCTAAACAGATACAACTTACGTTACTTTCACAAATTTAGGAAAGTTACAGTTGTCTACTTGTCAATTTACGTTTTTGGAATTGCCTTCAATTGAATCAGCGATAAACTTGAGGGTTTATAACGCTGAAATTGTGGGTTTGATCCCTGCGGTGGTTATGCCACAGATAGCCCATTGTGCAATTCTGAGTTTAACAATAAACAAACAAAATTTCCTGAAATCATAAACTGGAAGTTTGAATTTTAATTACATAATACATTTTAAAGAGTTTGAAAATAAAACTCTTTTTTTTATCTGATTGTATAATATAATTAAAGGGTGATTCTAAAGGACATTTCGTAGTTCAGCTCCTCATATCTTACAAACGGTATGACATAGGAAGATGAAGTTGCACAGGAGTGTTAAGGTGGATGCAAATACCACAGTTGTTAGATGTCGCTAACATGGGCACCACCGTGGTTTCTTCCGCATATTTCCCATGGTGTACATAGATTTGCCAATCGCAGTACAGCTCGTTCAACCAACATAACACTGACAAGTGTGCAGAGAGGTGAGCTAATGAAA
>NW_013755045.1:0-1061 GCF_000517525.1 Limulus polyphemus | reverse complement strand
TCAGTAGTGTCTGTACCATTCTGACAAGTGCATGTGTAACTAATACTGGTTAAATCAGTAGTGTCTGAACCATCCTGACAAGTGTATGTGTAACTAATACTGGTTAAATCAGTAGCGTCTGTACCATCCTGATAAGTGCATGTGTAACTAATACTGGTTAAATCAGTAGTGTCTGAACTAGGGCTGAGACGAAGTATTCAAATATTCCGAAGCTTCAAAGCTGACAGAGGCTTCGGATCTGCCAGTGCCCATTCGAATGTTCGCACGTTTATTTATATGCATGCGCTATGCATACAATTTTTGATTAGGAAAAATGGCATCAGATAAGGGCACGTTTGGAAGTAGTTGTAAAAAGGTTTCAGACATATGGAGTTTTTATAAGAAATCTCATGACCGTAGGAAAGCCATGTGCACTATTTGTAAAAAAGAATTTGCCTACTTAGACAGGACAACAAACCTACGGTATCACCTCGTGTCGAAGCACTCGACTCTTTACTGTCCGGACATCGAGACAACCACAACAGAGAGCAGGAAGACTCCTACCCTTGATGGATTTGTAAGGCCTGCGAAGTGCAATGATACACGTGCAAAGAATATAACAGACAGAGTGACTCAAATGATCGTTTAAGACCTACGCCCCATTCGAACTGTTGAATGCGATGGTTTTCGTAACTTAATGAAGCACTTGGAGCCGGGATATGTCTTACCAAGCAGAAAACAATTTACCGCTGATATCAACTTTAAACATGCAACATGCAAACAATGTCTGAAAGAAAGGCTAAGTGAAGAAGCAGTGTTTATATCGTTAACCAAGGATATACATGGACGAGCATCGCGACAGAAAGTAAAGTAACATCACCGTAACAATGCATTACATTGATAACAGCTGGGTGCTACAGGCCTTTGTACTGGAAACCTTACCTTTCCCAGAACGGCACACGGGGATAAACATTGCAGAAAAGCTGAAGAAAGTGGTGGAAGAATGGGAGATTATGGAGTATGTAATGCTACTAAATAAAAGCTTCCAGATTCCACAAGGCCTGTAATCAAACTCTAGGAAA
>NW_013755044.1:0-1062 GCF_000517525.1 Limulus polyphemus | reverse complement strand
TGCTTCAGCCTATTTTTACTGATGGAAACCTGACTTTAAGTCCAGAGTTGAAAACCACCTGGCTCCACTTAGAACATCAAGAGTATCATCAATTCTTGGCAGTGGGTATGTCTTTTTTGGTTATACTGTTAAGAGCTCTGAAGTCCACACAGCAACGTTGGGTCCCATCCTTCTTTTGGACTAATACAACGGGAGCTGACCAGGGACTATATGATTTCTCGACTATCCCTTCCTTAATTAGGCCATCCATGACCTTCTCTATCTCTTGTCGCTTTGCTGGAACTATTCTCCCTGGAGGGATCTTTATTGGACGGTGATTGCCTGTATTTATTCTGTGCTCCACAAGGTCTGTGCTGCAAAGGTCATGATCTCCTATCGAAAAGACGTCTGCATAATTCGCCAAAAGTTCCCTAACCTGAAGAGCCTGTGATGATGACAATTGGACTATGATCTTCTTATAGATGTCAGTTAAATGTTCTGGAAGTGGATGTTCTTTCTTTATGGTTGTATTTCTTGCCTTAACATTGACTGGCTCTACCTCTTGGCACACATCCAACAATGCCCCTTCCGTAAGTGTCTGCTCACATTTAGAGAAATTAGCCACTGTTATGGGTACTACTTGATGACCTGCCAATCTTCATATCCACTGGCCTGGATGGGTCTTTCACTGCTTCCATAAGCATTGGGCTTCCTTGGGGATGTTCTTTTATTATACCCCAAATTATCTTCTCTGATATAGGGGGTATTGTAGTTGACTTAAGTGCTGTGACATGCAAATCAACAGATGCAGCAATACTTACCGGAATTTGGCCTTTGTTGTTCCCAATCGTAATTTTATCAAAGTTAACTACACACTTCCTCAGTAGTAAGTAGTCCAACCCTAATATACAGGGGTCTTTAATGTCAGCCAAGTATACTTTGTGTCTTTCCTTTATATTCATAAGCTCAATAGTTTCCCACACTGGTCCCCACAACCTTGCATAAAGTCCTGTCACACCACAGAGCTTCTGGTACTCCTTTGTGATCTAGCACTCTGATACTCACAAAGGTTTGCTGAGATGT
>NW_013755043.1:0-1062 GCF_000517525.1 Limulus polyphemus | reverse complement strand
ATATATATATATACAGCGTGGTCACAAGTAAATAGACAACACCTTTTCAGAAAAAAATTATATTTTTCAGTCATATTCACATGAATTGATATATTTATAATTTGATTAATATCTAGTAGATCTTCCTTTCGCTTTGTGGAGTTCGTTGATCCTTTGGGGCATCGTGAGAATCATCTCATCCATTTTAGATTGTGGGATTTTCGCCCACTCTTGCTTCAAAACTTGGAGTAGAGCGCTCTTCGAAGTTGGTTTTTTGGTTGTTTCTTGACTTGGCGGATCGAGTATGGCCCAGAGGTTTTCGATGGGATTCATGTTAGGAGATTGGCTCGGCCAGGGCAACTTCTGGATACCATTTTCTTTATGCCACTTTTGGGTGTTTCTAGCAGTGTGACACATTGCTCCATCTTCCTGGAACAACGTTGTGTTCTTGTCCACAAAACCCGAGGAATAAAGTGGCAAGAGTCCTTCCTCCAATATTTAGACGTATTTCACAAAATTTATGTTGCCAACGCACTCCACTAAGCTCGATCTCCCACCAACCCAAACAGCTCCCCAAACCATCACTATGAAACCACCATGCTTCACAGTTGGCCAAAACTCTTGGTGAGGCATTCTCCAGACCCATATCGTTCCACTGTCCGAAAATTGAGCGAATCGTGATTCGTCTGAGAACAATACGGTCTTCCAAAAGTCCAGAGGCTTGGTCATCATATCACTTGCCCACTTCTTTCATCTGACTATGTTAGCAGGTCTTAATAAGGGCTTCCGTCTAGCTGATCTGCAACGATAACCCAATCGGTGGAAAATCCGTTGAACAGATTTCGGGCTCATCCCACCAACTTTGGCCACTTCTGCAGTCATTAATCTGTGATCCATTTCGATGCTCCTCTTGACAGCCCTTTTTGTCCTCTCCGATGGACCAGGACAACCCGGATGCTGCTCAGTTGTTTCCTTGCCATTTCCTGAACTGCACGATGATTCTGTTGACTGTCGAAAGCGGGATTCCCAAATTCTGCGAAATTTGCCGCTGACTTATTCCACCATCTGCTTGAGCAACTATCC
>NW_013755042.1:0-1061 GCF_000517525.1 Limulus polyphemus | reverse complement strand
GCCATATTTGAAGAGAAGTTCATTCATTCCCATTGGAATACCAATTGTTTGCTTATATACTTGTTCATTAAAAACAATATAAATGTTATAAATACAGAAATGGAGTATATTTTTACATTGAATTCTAGTAAATTTAAATTTGGGTATAGTTATTTCGTTATTTATAAAGTTATCGAACAAATCATTGAAAACCCTGATTAAATCTTTTAGGCCTATTTTAGTTTCTTTTGAATTTCGCGCAAAGCTACACGAGGGCTATTTGTCCTAGCCGTCCTTAATTTAGCAGTGTAAGACTAGAGGGAAGGCAGCTAGTCATCCCCACCCACCACCAACTCTTGGGCTACCTTTTTTACCAACAAATAGTGGGATTGACCATCACATTATAACGCCCCCACGGCTGAAAGAGCGAGCATGTTTGGTGGGACGGGAATTCGAACCTGGGACCCTCAGATTGCGAGTCGAGTGCCCTAACTACCTGGCCATGCTGGGCCGTCTTATTTTAGTATACAATGTAGTAAAGTCATCTGTAAAAATAGAACTATCAGTTTTTGAAGAATTTAAATTATTTAAACATTCCAAAACTAGAACTCATTTTTAATAATCCAAAAATAATTATTCTCATTATTTGAAGACTGTATTTTTATTTTTTTCAAACAAAACATCTAGAATATTGTTATGTACTATGAAAACAGATTTAATGACTGTATTTAAAGAATTAGTAATAATTCTGAATTTCACAGGATTTTTATGCAATTTTGGAATTGTATATAAAAATGGTAAATTTGTACAAGAATAATTTGTATGGATATTCCATTTTTTAATAGCCTTCTTTAAATTAGTAATAACGTTATTTTTCTTTAAAGTACTTTTAGTAAAAGTACTTGTGGTATTAATTTCCTTAAGCAAAATTTGGGCATATAACTTTTTACACACAAAACCAAAAGTACACCCTGCTTTATCAATTGGGATCATAACGAATTGTTTTGAATTTATTTCATTTTTAAAGATATTGAAAGAAATATCTAATTTATAATGAAATAAGTTTTAATGTTTTTAATCGA
>NW_013755041.1:0-1299 GCF_000517525.1 Limulus polyphemus | reverse complement strand
GGGAAGTCATACAGAGGCTGATACATGGTGGTCTTCTGTAGGAAAGTCATACAGTGGCCGATACATGGTGGTCTTCTGTAGGAAAGTCATACAGTGGCCGATGCATGGTGGTCTTCTGTGGAAAGTCATACAGTGGCTGATACATGGTGGTCTTCTGTGGGAAGTCATACAGAGGCTGATACATGGTGGTCTTCTGTAGGAAAGTCATACACTGGCCGATACATGGTGGTCTTCTGTAGGAAAGTCATACACTGGCTGATACATGGTGGTCTTCTGTAGGAAAGTCATACACTGGCCGATGCATGGTAGTCATCTTTAGGGAAGTAATTTGGACAAATATTCAAGAACCTACATTGTGACATATTCAGTTTGTCTATTTAGATTTTGTGGTAAGCTACACAGAAGGTTGTGTACGTTAATTTTGAGCTCATGCATTAGAGGGGAAAAGGCCAGTCAATAACAACACCCACCGCCAACTCTCGAGCTACTCTTGCCAAACTGTATAGTGGGAAGTTATCGTCACTCTTATACCTCACCCTTGGCCCTAAAGTTCAGGTCCCCAGTGAAACCGGGTATCGATACCCGTGGTGGGCAGAGCACAGATAGCCCATTGTGTAGCTTTGTGCTTAACTACAAACAAACATATTATGTTATTTTTATCGGTAACGGGACGAGACCAAGGGGATCTCATCTCCACAGACCACCTTCGGCTCCAAAATATTCAGTGGTCCCAATTATTGTGGATTAATACGTACATTTTGACTACGAATGAAAAGTATCAGTCCAAGCAGCACTACTTTATTGCTGACACCATGTTTCAAAAGTCAGTTGTCCCTCAGAAATGTACTACTTCTACCTAATTTTCACCCATTTCAGATTAATATAGTGCGTAGACACAACACACAAACTGGCACTGGATTAACGAGTTTCGCAAATCTCACATTGTCTACAATGTTATAGAAAGTAATTGAACCGTTTAATCATATTATCAATATCCGGCTTGTAATTATTTGTATTGTTGACTGTTTTACTTCCAGTTTAATTAATGTGTCTTATTATATTTCACAATGAGAAATCAGTCTACATTTTAGCGCAAAAGTTTGCGATATTTCATCAAATGTCGTATGTTAAGAAGAAATATTTGCGCGCACTTCTGTTAAGCCAAAAGATATAAACAAGGGTTAGTATGATGGACGTGATATGTATGTACCTTTTAATGCCATAATAAAGATTTACGTGTTAAATGGAACTACTTTTCCTTGCCCACAGCTTCAGGTTACGTAAGCAGATAATTATGAG
>NW_013755040.1:0-1057 GCF_000517525.1 Limulus polyphemus | reverse complement strand
ATTGGCTGGTAATTCCTGTTTCACCCTATATATATATATATATGCTTTTTAAGGAACACTGTAAAAAACTAACTTCAATAGGTAATGATAACATCGTTTGCACTAGAATTATGATTTTTTTAATTACTACTATTGCATATAGTAGTAATTACTACTATTGCATATAAAAACGGATACTCCGTTTGAAACTATATCACTTCAGTGAAATTGGTTGACAGCATTGTTTTGGTTTTTGAGTTATCATGTAATAAAAAACAAGCAGAAGAAAGAAGAGCAAGAAATTCAAACTTTTTACTAAGACATTTACAGACATTCCCAGAACTTTTGACTTTTTTGATATTGTTATAAAATGAAACACTGTATAGACGCTATGCGCGTGACGTCATGCATATGTCACAGGCAAGCCGAAAAGTGAACACCGCCATTTTGGACGTAGCAAAAAGAGAATCTAGTAATCATAATGAACTTGCTGGTATTGGAATTCTTGATCAAGTATTTGAAACGACAATCAGCTGTGCGGCAGTTAGTTGTACAAACAACCAGACAAATCAGTCATTGCTGACGAGATGGAATAAGTATCTGTCGTGTCAAGACCGAATTTCCTGCACTTTTATTCACATCTTGACTTGCATGTATTGTCTAATTTGCTAGTAAATTTGTTAACAATGAATGGAAAACTAGGGGATTGTGTAGTGGAGTCCATGTTTTCACAAAATAATGTTTATATCCAATATGGCCGCAAATTGTTGCCGTGTTTATTTTGGTCGCGTGACTGCATAAGGCCTTATAAAGTTCTGATAACCTATTGAGGAGATATTTAAAATACCATTTCGATGAACAACCCGAGCCATCCCTACATAAGGCAATGCTACCACCTGCCTGATATTCACATGACCTTTAACTTATTAATATTAAAAGACAAACCTTAATGAATTAAAGATCATGTTAATATGTCACTTAAGTTTGAATTTCGTCCCTGACAAAAAAAAATCTCAGTTACATTTCCTGTTAACAGATTAACTGTTATATATATATATATATATATATATATATATAG
>NW_013755039.1:0-1062 GCF_000517525.1 Limulus polyphemus | reverse complement strand
CGGACACTTTAGTCAATATGCATATTAAATTTGTGAAGAAAATGTATACAGTGCATGAAATAGTTTAGATACAAATTACTCTAACGGCTCGGCATGGCCAAGTAGTTAGGGCGCTCGAATCCCCGTCCCACCAAACCTGCTCGTCCTTTCAGCCGTGAGGGAGCTATAATGTGACGGTCAATTCGTTGGTAAAAGAGTTGACGGTGGGTGGTGATGATTAGCTTGTCCGTTCCTCTAGTCTTTCACTGCTAAATTGGGGACGGCTGGCGCAGATAGTCCTCGTGATCCTTTACGGCTTGACTTACCTGAGCAATTGAACAAGAAAAGATTGTTAAAAACGACTTGAAACATTGAAAGAAATTTAATGTTCTCTAAGCAATTAAAACAAAGATGTTACAGCTTGTATGTCATACCTTTCTCAACTTTAACTGATTTATCAAAAGAAAATGCCAAATTATATCGAGTCGCTAAGCATGCAACATTTCTAGGCTGTTTTACCGACTTTATTATATTTTTGATGTTATAATCTTTATTTTATTGAAGAGGGGAAATTTAACAGTTTGTAAGAAAGTCTCCAGTGCCCTCTCGCCTCGGTTTCGCTGCCTATGCATAGTGTAAAGGTTGAAAGAAAGGATGAGGAGTGATAAAGAGACAATTTCAAAATTAAAGGCAATAAATATACTATCTTTGGGTCAGTCGAACTAGTTAGACGTTATGCTACTTCAACGAGACCAATATATTTTCGAAATAAAAATTTTTACAGTTACTATTAGCCCGGCATGGCCAGGTGGATAAGGCGCTCGACTCGCAATCTGAGGGTCGCGGGTTCGAATCCCCGTCCTACCAAACATGCTCGCCCTTTCAGCCGTGGGGGCGTTATAATGTGACGGTCGATCCCATTATTCGTTGGTAAAAGAGTAGCCCAAGAGTTGGCGGTGGGTCTAGCTGCCTTCCCTGGTGGGTCTTACACTGCTAAATTAGGGACGGCTAGCGCAGATTGTCCTCGTGTAGCTTTGCGCGAAATTCAAAAAACAAACAAACACTAAGCGCACGTGTTACACA
>NW_013755038.1:0-1350 GCF_000517525.1 Limulus polyphemus | reverse complement strand
CTTTTCATTTAATAAATGTGTTGTTTTGATATATAAGTTGTTCGGGTTTTTCGTTTAAAAAAAAGCGACATTAATTTCTTGACGACCTTGAGTTGAATATTATAGTTATCTATTGCTTACTCAAAAATCTTATTGGTTCGTGCTGCCATCTATTGAAATATAAGAAATATACATCTTGTTAAAATATGAAAAGTTTGATATAAATGTACTGCAAATAAATAATGAAATACCCATTAAATCTTCAAATTAAAATTTTCATTAATATTCTTTAATTTAAACCATTGATGATAATGCTTAAAAATGAACATTAACTTGATTTAAATATTCAGGCTTTTTCAAATGAAAGCTTATTGATTTTTTTTTCAGAGATTTCATTGTAATATTCTAAAAATCATCGTATAATTGTAAAATCTATATAGTAACAAAGAGGAAACTACATTTGGGAGAACGACGTAATGTGATAAGTTCGCTTTAATATATTTCCCATTTAGAGGGAAAATCCTAGAGTATTTAAAACATTTCCATTGTTATTATATTTATAAAAGTGTAGAGCCCTGGTGGATTTGATGATTTTTTTTTATGAAATACACAAACAAAGTGCATATATTAAATTAATTTTGTATATTACGATGGCAACTTGAAATTGGTTCAAAAATATAACAACCAAATATCTTTTTATTTCTCTTTATGTACTTTTAGCTAATTTGATTAGTTATACCGTACTTGAAAGGGAGACCTTTGCAGAAAGTATTTTTTTATACGGATATTTTCAATTTCACACGTGCTTCTAACAAACAACTTGAAAAACACGTATTCCTCGTATGTTCTGTAGATATACGTGACAAGTCGTGTTTTTTTTTCGTTGTTCTTGTTACGTTTATTACTATCTAGAACAGAGTAACTACTTTGGAATAATTCACTCTAATGTGTTAAGAAAATTCCATGTTATATATGTATGGCTAGTTCTGTAGAAGGCGTTATATACTATTAAGCGTAGCGTCTTCAAAACGTCTGAATGATACAATGCGTGTGTGAGTGGTATCCAGCATGAAGGTAAGTATATCGGAAACGGTATGGTCGAGTATTCCCAGAGTGTGTCCCTAATTATTTAACTAAAGAGACTAGCCACTAAGTTATACACGAGAATAAAACATTTTGTTTATTCACACAAGATACAAGGCGAAACATCGATTCGCCGAATCAATGGGTTTATGCAAGCACTGGACGATGGAGAAATATACCGAATAATCCGAAGTCGAAATCTTTCTAGCACATATATATATATATATATTTAAAACTATTTCTCTGCTAATTTTCTAAAAGTGTATTGTCACTAACGCCACCGGTCAC
>NW_013755037.1:0-1061 GCF_000517525.1 Limulus polyphemus | reverse complement strand
TTGGATATTTATGTTGGTTGTATATTTATGTTGGTTGTATATTTATGTTGGTTGTATATTTATGTTGATTGTATATTTATGTTGGTTGTATATTTATGTTGGTTGTATATTTATGTTGGTTGGATATCTATGTTGGTTGGATATCTATGTTGGTTGGATATCTATGTTGGTTGGATATTTATGTTGATTGTATATTTATGTTGGTTGGATATTTATGTTGATTGGATATTTATGGCTGCTTTTAAGGGAGTGGGGACACTTTTCCAAATTGCAACGTCATCCGCAAACTGTGATGCATATCCAAGATTTGGATCTGTTACAGGCATATTCCGAAGTGAAGTACTCCCTCTACATTAATTTGACATTTCCTGTTTTCCAAAAAAAAACTTGATGACCAGCGAAAAATACCGCGCGGAAGTTCCATTTCTGACATACGGGACCTTAGACGATTGTGTAACGAAAGGTTTCTCGATATCAAGAAAGCAAGTGACAGTGCATTATTTTTTATTGAAGCTGTCTATGATGGTTTCAGTTAACCTAACTAAATGATCCGTTGTTTGCCTAAATTGGTGCTCGACTCGCAGTCTGAGGGTCGCGAGTTCAAATCTCAGCTACCGATCATGCTCGTCCTATATGGTTGCTGACTGGGCAAGCCTCCCAGGTTTAAAATGTCTTGGTTTATAACATAACCGGTCGAAATGAAAAAAAGAAAGAATATGCCATAACCCTCGTGCTGGAATTTATATAGACTTGAATACCTTAAGACAGTCCTGATACTAGTGCTAAGGTCCACAGTCCACCTGTAAACTTTGTCGATATATCCATTTTCACTTTTCCTGTTTTTCACAGCTGAACGTAGTCGGGAGAGGCTAGTCAGTGGGTTGACGCAGCTAGTGGCGCCATCTCCCTGCCAGCGATTGCTCGTGATACCTAGATCCTTGTACATAGTTTCAATCTCATCTAAAGAACCACCAAGTCCCACATCCCAACCTAGATAGTAACAAATATTCGATCTTATTACACTTATATATATATATATATATATATATATATATATATAT